>NW_006207191.1:304760-321754 GCF_000334495.1 Tupaia belangeri chinensis
AGTCGACTACGTGGGAGTCTAGTGACATAGCCATTACGCTAACTGCTGGTCCCAAGAGAACTAATTCTGTGAAAACGTAACCTGGGAGTCTCTATGAGATATTATTCTGAAATGCTTAAATTTATATATTTATTTCATTTGAAATTTTAAAAGAATTATCTTTTAAATTTAACTATATATATTATTATTATTATTTTCCAGTTTTGATCAGAGAGAGACAGAGAGAGAGAGTAAAAGGGGAAGTGAGGAAGCAAGCCACCAGGTCCAGGACTCAAACTGCAGGCAGCCATATGGAGCCCAGTGCCTTTAACCCCCACGTCACCTGCTGCTCCTCATTTGAGTTTTAATTTTAATGTAAGCTTATTTATTTTTTCTATGAAAGAGAGAGAAGGAAGGGGACCAGTAGTTAGCGTAATGGCTGTGTGGCTGGACTCCCATGCAGTCGACTATGGTTCACATCCTGGACCCAGTGGCTTAAAACTCATGCCGGGCGCATGTGCATTCGTGCCCAAGATCCCAAGAGAAGAATGGAGGAGAAGGGATTGCGGTGTGGCCATCCCCCCGGGGGGTGATTTCTCGCTTTCTGCCTCTCTGTCTCTCTCTGTCTGTCTGGCGAGCGCACGCGCCATATAGGAAAAAGAAAAAAAAATAATAAATAGAACAAAAAAAGAAACAAAAAAACCTCTTCAAAAAAAAAAAAAGAGAAGGAAGGAAAGAAGGGCAGGGTCTTTATTTCAGGATCCCATCAGGGTCTTTATTTCAGGATCCACCCCAGCCTAAGCTAGTTGGATCAGGGGCATATGTGCATGTCTGGCATGTAGAGGGAAGCCCCGGGCCATGAACTCAGGACCTTCCCATATGGGTCCAGCTGTAGTATTGTTATGCCATCCTCTTGCCCTCATTTGAGTTTTGATAGACTACAAAGTACAAGAGTATGAAAAGGCTACTGTGCATTAAAGGCTACTGTGTTTTAAATGTTAAAATGCATTAGATGCATCCTAATGCAAATCCACCTACATTTTCAATGTTTTCCCCTCAGGTATATGCCATTGACAATTAATAATGTAATAGTGAAAGAAGGACCAGCCACAGAAGTGGATTTTAACCTACGGCCAACTGTGGCTTCAGTAATCCCTGACACTACTGAAGCTATGGCAACTGCTAGCACAGTTGCTGTGCCTAATATTCCTCCTGGAACATCATCCTCCCACCAGCCAATCCAGCCAAAGGATTTTCACCACCACCATTTCCCTGACATGGAAATCTTCTTGAGAAGGTTTGCCAATGAATATCCTAACATCACCCGGCTTTATTCATTGGGGAAATCAGTAGAATCAAGAGAACTTTATGTGATGGAGATCTCTGATAATCCTGGTGTCCATGAACCAGGTTAGTGGTATGCTCTTACACATCATTTCAGTAATGCCTCTCAGAGCCATGTACTATAATGCTATATTTCATCCAGAAAATTCACCTGTAGGTACAACTGGAATTAAGAAAACATATTCAAAAAGAAAAGAAAAGAAAAGAAAAATGTATCCTCTATTTTTCCAGAAAACAATAATATTTCTTTTTGGGGGGGGGATTTTTTTGCTATAGGGTGCCTGTGCTCACCAGACAGACAGAGACAGAGAGACAGAAAGCGAGAAATCATCCCCCAGAGGGGATGGTCACGCCGCAATCCCTTTTCCTCCATTCTCCTCTCGGGATCTTGGGCACGCACGCACATGCGTCTGGCATGGAGTTTCAAGCCACCGGGTCCAGGACGCGAACCGCTGTCGACCACGTGGGAGTCCAGCGACATAGCCACTATGCTAACTGCTGGTTCCCAACAATAATATTTCTTTGATAATCCATATTAAGTCTGGTATTTAAAACATGCATAAATTCGATTTCTTCTAATAGCATTTATTCCATGAGCAAGAGTGAGAGAGAGAGCATTCTCAACATGGTCTTGACACTGCAGTCCAGCTGCAACCTCAGCCAACCCCAGATTTTTTTTATTTTTAAAGAATTATTAATTTGGGATCAGCAGATGGTGTAATGGTTATGTCGCTGGACTCGCATGTAGTCAACCAGGATTCGAGTCCTGGACCTGGTAGCTTAAACTCATGCTGGGTGCATGTACATGTGTGACCAAGATCCCGAGAGAAGAATGGAGGAGAAGGGATTGCAGCGTGGCCATCCTCCCTGGGGGGGGGGGGGATTTCTCACTTTCTATCTCTTCTGTCTCTCTGTCTCTGTCGGTCTTTCTGGTGAGCGCACGTGCCCTATAGCAAAACCTCTCAAAAAAAAAAAAAAAAGAATTATTAATTTAATTTTACTTATTATTATTCAATTTGACCAATGAGAGAGAAAGCAAACCACCAGGTCCATGACTCAAATTAGTTGGCCATGAGGGAGCCAGCACCATAAACACCACGCCACCTGCCAGCCCCCATCCAGCACCAGATCTTGGCATACATATGTCTCCATACTTCCAGAGATCTCCGAATGCAAACCTAGAATCTTTCCCTGTAAGTCAGCCTTACACAATGTTACATTTACTGCTGCATTACTGTCTATCCCCTGTCAATGTTCATTTATTTTCATAATATATGGCATATATGTGTGTGTGTATATATATTTATATATATATATGTGTGTGTGTGTATAGTCTTCAGAAAGTTTGTGGAGAATGTATATTATGAAGAAAACATGCATGGATTTCAAAATTTTTTATACCAAAATTAACTCACTTTATTTTTATTTTTTTGTGAGTTTTTTGTTTGTTTTTGCTATAGGGCACATGTGCTCGCCAGAAAGACAGAGAAACAGAGAGAAAGAAAGCAAGAAATCACTCCCCAAAGAGGATGGCCACGTTGCATCCCTTCTCCTCCATTCTCTTCTCAGGATCTTGGGCATGCACACACACGCGCCCAGTGTGAGTTTAAGCCACTGGGTCCGGGACTCAAACCGTGGGCGACTACATGGGAGTCCAGCAACATAGCCATTACGCCAACTGCTGGTCCTCCAAAATTAACTCACTTTAGTTCCATTTTTTTGTGAGCCTGTAGAAGTCCACTGGTATGCTTGAGTCTACTCAGACATATATATTAATAAAGAAACTACTTTACAAGATGTTTATGAAGGTTTTTCCTGCTTCCTTTATAAAAATAGATGTCTTCTTAAATTTTTGGTTCAGAATTTTTTTATGCATTGGGAAGAAAACATATTTTATGATAACTCTTTAATTTTCAGACTTTTTATATTATTTTGCTTTTAGGTGAACCAGAATTTAAGTACATTGGAAATATGCATGGAAATGAAGTGGTTGGACGAGAACTGCTATTGAACCTCATTGAATACCTTTGTAAGAACTTTGGAACAGACCCTGAAGTAACAGATTTGGTTCGTAGCACTAGAATTCACCTTATGCCATCCATGAATCCTGATGGATATGAAAAGTCCCAAGAAGGTAAAGAGTAGCTGAAAGAATAGTTGTTTATTAATACTTACTCTATGATTAGTATATGGTATGACTTTTGAGGTAGGAGAGAAGTTGAACTGGTTGGTTTCCTGGAATTTCTTCTTGTGGTATTCATATAACTTGGTTAGAGTTGGTTTTAGCTCTTGTATTCTTATAAGATAGGCCAGTCCTTTCACTAATTGTGTGACCAAGTTTACATTTAATAGTGTTTTCCAGTGTGCTAGTGGCCATTAATTACTAAAAATAGTATAAGATTTTTACAAATTTTAGTAGTAGATCTTTTTTAAAAAAGAATTATTTTATTTAACTTTATCAATTTATTTTAATTTGACTAGAGAGGGACAGTGAGAAAGAGAGAGGAAAAGTGAGAAGGCAAGCCCTCAGGGCTGGGACTTGAACTGCACTTGGTCATGTGGGAGTCCAGTGCCCTTAACCACCACGCCATCTGCTGCCCCCGTCATAGTATATCTTAAGTCATTGGAGACATTATTTCATAAGTGAAAAAATCAAAACAGCTCTCATTTGAAGCCAGTGACTCTGTTTCAGCTCTCAGTTCTCTTCTCCATGCATAGTCTAGATCTGTTGAGTTACTGACTTCTCATTCCTTTGCCTCCTCTGGGCAAGCCCATCTCTCCTGGGGCAATGTAGTAAGGGCTGGGAAAACAGGCTTCCATAGTCCAGATATGTAGACAGAACGCTAGGAGAGTGAGGATCATCTTTTTCCAGCCCATGATTCCTTCTAGGCAATGACACCTGCAGGTAGAATAGGTTCCACAATGTGAAGGTGTAGCCACATGATTTATTGCTTACACTGACCAGACCACTGGGACAATCAACTGGTCATTATTACCCAGAGCTGTCTTAAATGACTAGGCTCACATTAATCCTTTATTATTCACATGTGTGTTTGGCATGGTTTTCAAGTTACTAGGTCCAGGACTCTAGTCACTACAGTCAGCCATGTAGGATCCAGTCACCCTAACCACAAGGCCACAGGCTGGCTCTGACATAACTTTTATTATGGTACATTGTGTAATCCTCAAAAAAAGGCTGAGGCATAATAAATGAGGCATAATAAGATTATTAGAGCCAGGCCTTAGGACAAATTCACCTGATAAACAGACTCTGGTTTCTTAGACATGTCCTCATCAAAATGGTTGCAGAGAAAGCTGGTTTATATACAAAGAGAAGGTCAAGAAGAGGGGAAGTGATGAATTGTTTGTCAAGAGTTTATATTGTAGGCAACTTTGTGGCTGTATCATATTTTTTATATCATGAATTTAGCACTGGGATGAGGAAAGGGTGAGAGTCACATTATAAAATCTAAAATCCCTTTGCAATAATATAGTTTACTGTAAATTAAAGCATGCGTTTTGAGGGACTAGCAGATGGTGTAATGGTTACATAGCTGAACTCCTATGTAGTTGACCACAGTTCAAGTCCCAGACCTGGCGGCCTAAAACTCACACTGCGCGCCCCAAATCCCGAGAGGAGAATGGAAGAGAAGGGATTGTGGCATGGCTATCCTCACCTGGGGAGTGATTTCTTGCTTTCTGTCTCTCTGTCTCTCCAGTGAGCACACATATCCTATAGCAAAATTTTCTCTCTAAAAACAAACAAACATGCCTTTTAAGTAGTATTGCTGATAGATGTAGTGTATAATCGAAGTTTCAGGCTTGTGTCTACTAAGGCCTTTAAAATTTAAACAGACCTTGAAATCCACAGAGTGCTCTGAACTGCTTTTTTCCAACAACTGTTAGAATAGTTCTGTTTTGTTATTGATTATTATTTTTAAGAATTATTTATTTAATTTTATTTATTGTTATTTAATTTGCTATAGGGCATATGTACTCACCATAGAGAGGGAAGGAAAGTGAGAAAGCAAGGCATCAGCTCCGGGACTCGAACCATTGTTGGCCATGTGGGAGCTCAGTGCCTCAACTACCATGCCACCTGATGGTCCCATTAATTATTATTTTTAATCTCTTACTCTTACAGTCATGGTATCCCACTCAGTGCTTGGATTCAAATAAGCTTTGTTTTACCTTAATAATGGCCCAGAGCATAAGGGTACTGATGCCGGTAATTTAGATATGCTGGAGAGAAGCCTTACTTTTTTTTTTTTTAGAGAGAGATTTTGCTATAGGGCATGTATGTTCACCAGAGAGACAGAGAGATAGAAAGTAAGAAATCATTCCCTGGGAGATGGCCATGCCACAATCCCTTCTCCTCTGTTCTCCTCTCAGGATCTTGGGCATGTATGCACATATACCTGGCATGAGTTTTAAACTGCCGGGTCCGGGACTCGATCCAAGGTTGACTATGTGGGATTCCAGGGACATAACCATTACACCATCTATTGGTCCCAGAGTATTTTCTTTCAGTGAAAAAGATCCAAGTTCTTGACTTAATAAGAAAGGAAGGAAATTGTATGCTGAGGCTGCTAAGATCTGCTGTAAGATGAATATGCTATCAAAATCAAAATTAAAACAATTTAGTATTAAGACTTAATTGTCTTGGGACCAGCAGTTAGCGTAATGGTTATGTCGCTGGACTCCCACGTAGTCAACCGTGGTTTGAGTCCCAGACCTGGTGGCTTAAACTCACGCCAGGCGCATGTGCATGCATGCCCAAGATCCCGAGAGGAGAGAGGAGAAGGGATTGTGGCATGGCCGTCCCCCCTGGGAGGTGATTTCTCGCTTTCTGTCTCTGTCTTTCTGGTGAGCATGCACACCCTGGCTGGGAAAACAGGCTTCCATAGTCCAGATATGTAGACAGAACGCTAGGAGAGTGAGGATCATCTTTTTCCAGCCCATGATTCCTTCTAGGCAATGACACCTGCAGGTAGAATAGGTTCCACAATGTGAAGGTGTAGCCACATGATTTATTGCTTACACTGACCAGACCACTGGGACAATCAACTGGTCATTATTACCCAGAGCTGTCTTAAATGACTAGGCTCACATTAATCCTTTATTATTCACATGTGTGTTTGGCATGGTTTTCAAGTTACTAGGTCCAGGACTCTAGTCACTACAGTCAGCCATGTAGGATCCAGTCACCCTAACCACAAGGCCACAGGCTGGCTCTGACATAACTTTTATTATGGTACATTGTGTAATCCTCAAAAAAAGGCTGAGGCATAATAAATGAGGCATAATAAGATTATTAGAGCCAGGCCTTAGGACAAATTCACCTGATAAACAGACTCTGGTTTCTTAGACATGTCCTCATCAAAATGGTTGCAGAGAAAGCTGGTTTATATACAAAGAGAAGGTCAAGAAGAGGGGAAGTGATGAATTGTTTGTCAAGAGTTTATATTGTAGGCAACTTTGTGGCTGTATCATATTTTTTATATCATGAATTTAGCACTGGGATGAGGAAAGGGTGAGAGTCACATTATAAAATCTAAAATCCCTTTGCAATAATATAGTTTACTGTAAATTAAAGCATGCGTTTTGAGGGACTAGCAGATGGTGTAATGGTTACATAGCTGAACTCCTATGTAGTTGACCACAGTTCAAGTCCCAGACCTGGCGGCCTAAAACTCACACTGCGTGCCCCAAATCCCGAGAGGAGAATGGAAGAGAAGGGATTGTGGCATGGCTATCCTCACCTGGGGAGTGATTTCTTGCTTTCTGTCTCTCTGTCTCTCCAGTGAGCACACATATCCTATAGCAAAATTTTCTCTCTAAAAACAAACAAACATGCCTTTTAAGTAGTATTGCTGATAGATGTAGTGTATAATCGAAGTTTCAGGCTTGTGTCTACTAAGGCCTTTAAAATTTAAACAGACCTTGAAATCCACAGAGTGCTCTGAACTGCTTTTTTCCAACAACTGTTAGAATAGTTCTGTTTTGTTATTGATTATTATTTTTAAGAATTATTTATTTAATTTTATTTATTGTTATTTAATTTGCTATAGGGCATATGTACTCACCATAGAGAGGGAAGGAAAGTGAGAAAGCAAGGCATCACCTCCGGGACTCGAACCATTGTTGGCCATGTGGGAGCTCAGTGCCTCAACTACCATGCCACCTGATGGTCCCATTAATTATTATTTTTAATCTCTTACTCTTACAGTCATGGTATCCCACTCAGTGCTTGGATTCAAATAAGCTTTGTTTTACCTTAATAATGGCCCAGAGCATAAGGGTACTGATGCCGGTAATTTAGATATGCTGGAGAGAAGCCTTACTTTTTTTTTTTTTAGAGAGAGATTTTGCTATAGGGCATGTATGTTCACCAGAGAGACAGAGAGATAGAAAGTAAGAAATCATTCCCTGGGAGATGGCCATGCCACAATCCCTTCTCCTCTGTTCTCCTCTCAGGATCTTGGGCATGTATGCACATATACCTGGCATGAGTTTTAAACTGCCGGGTCCGGGACTCGATCCAAGGTTGACTATGTGGGATTCCAGGGACATAACCATTACACCATCTATTGGTCCCAGAGTATTTTCTTTCAGTGAAAAAGATCCAAGTTCTTGACTTAATAAGAAAGGAAGGAAATTGTATGCTGAGGCTGCTAAGATCTGCTGTAAGATGAATATGCTATCAAAATCAAAATTAAAACAATTTAGTATTAAGACTTAATTGTCTTGGGACCAGCAGTTAGCGTAATGGTTATGTCGCTGGACTCCCACGTAGTCAACCGTGGTTTGAGTCCCAGACCTGGTGGCTTAAACTCACGCCAGGCGCATGTGCATGCATGCCCAAGATCCCGAGAGGAGAGAGGAGAAGGGATTGTGGCATGGCCGTCCCCCCTGGGAGGTGATTTCTCGCTTTCTGTCTCTGTCTTTCTGGTGAGCATGCACACCCTATAGCAAAAACCTCTCAAAAAAAAAAAAAAAAAAAGACTTAATTGTCTTTATTTGCAATTTGAGTTAGACAATTCTTTATTCCATAAAATAGAATTAGTATTCCAAGTAGTTGACTAGAAGAGGTTGGTTTTTCCAGGCAGAGAAGGACTGAAGAAAAAAGAACAAAAAGCAGATTGATCACTTTAAAGTTACTTTCCTTGTAAGGTAGAGGCTGGGAAGTGAATGAAACAGAAGGAATTTCATTATCATACTGATTGAAACTGGCCTGTTTGGGAAATTTAGCTGTTATAGCTCATTCTTCTGATTTCTTGGAAGGTCAGATGAACAGCTTAGCTTTGGTGTGATGATGTGGAATTTTAGCATGAGCAACTCCATTTTGGTCTTATTTGTTGGGGTCTCTTGTACAAGAGTTTAGTCCAAAACAGCCACCTATCATTTTTATTTAACTCTTCTATTCATGAAATTGTGAAGAAGGAAAAAGAAATTCATGCTTTTGCATCACTGGAAGTTATGACACATTTTTGCCTAGAAAAACAAAAATATGTTATACCTTTCTGACCATCCAGTAGTTTTGCTTTCACATCACAAACTGCAAGTTATGGCCACAGTAGGTGATAAGTGCTTAGTTATTACAAAAAGGCATTACATTTGTGGGTGAAAGACAAAAAATAAAGTATTCAAGTTGACTGTAACACATTGTGTGGATAAGACCAAAGTGGAATTGCTCATGCTAAACTTCCACATTAGAAGTCAAAGCTACGCTGTTCATTTGCCCTTCCAAGAAATCAGGAGAATGAGCTATAATAGCCACATTTCCCAAAAAGGCTAGTGTGAAATAAAAACAAATACTTAATTTCATGATTAAAGCCCACTGGTATTATTAGTTGTTATTAATCTCTTACTGTGCCTAACTTATGAATTAAACTAAATCCTATGTGTTTACGTGTGGGAAATAACAGTGTTGATAGGGTTCAATACTATCTGCAGCTTCAGGCATTCACTGGATGTCTTGAGATGTACCCCCACAAATAAGGGGTGACTATGTGTTGAATTAAAATATGTGAAACATGTCTTAAATTTGAATATTTCATCATACAGGAGACTCAGTAAGTGTAATTGGCAGAAATAACAGCAACAACTTTGACCTGAACCGAAATTTCCCAGACCAGTTTGTTCAGATCACTGATCCCACCCAACCAGAAACTATTGCTGTAATGAGCTGGATGAAGACCTATCCATTTGTACTGTCGGCAAACCTGCATGGAGGTATGGCAGCTTTATATTCCCACTAATTAGTTCTTGTTGAGAGCATTGAAAACCATTGTGGAAATTTCCCTCATTACATCGTATGCTTTCCTAAAATGAGTATCCTGTTACTACTGCTTTTATGACAGAAAACAGTGAAGGTCTTTTCTGACATCTTTTAAAGCCAGTTCCTGGATGTTTTCTCCCTCCCTCTTTCTCTTGCACTCCTTCTTCCCTCCTTCTGTCTCCTGTTTCTATTCCCCTCTTTTTCCAGCCCCCTCAGTCTTCAGTCCTCTCTCTCTTCTCTTTCGTCCCCCAGTCCCTCTTATCTCCTCTCTTCTTCCTCTTCACTCCCTGCATGCCTAGTGTGTTTTTCAAACTGCCAGGGCCAGGATTTGAACTGTGGAGTCAGTTATGAGGGATCTGACTCCTTTAACGAGTAGGCAATGAGGCCAGCCTAGCATTTCTTTCTGAATGTGGGTCAGTGTGGCTCTGCTATCTGTCAGTCATTTAATGTGTCTATTTTAGAGTCCACTTCTTCAAAATGAGGAGCATAGATTAGTTGGACTTAAAGGTCTTTTCTTTAAAATTAAATGATCTTGGGACCACCAGTTAGCATAATGGCTATGTCGCTGGACTCCCATGTAGCTGACCGTGGTTTGCATCCCGGACCTGGTGGCTTAAAACTCACGCTGGGTGCATGTGCGTGCATGCCCAAGATATCGAGAGGAGAATGGAGGAGAAGGGATTGAGGCGTGACCTTTCCCCTTGGGGGGGTGATTTCTCGCTTTGTCTCTCTGTCTCTCTATCTGGCGAGTGCACGCACCCTATAGCGAAAACCTCTCAAAAAAAAAAAAAAAAGAAAAATTATATGACCTGAATCAACCCACGGTACGGTGCTTAAGGCTACTGGATCCCACAGGGCTGACTACAGGATTCAAGTCCTTGAGAAACATGTGAGGCACTTGTGCGTGAGTGCCCTAAATCACAGGTGGGGGGAGGGAAGGAAGAGAAGGGATTGCAGCATGGCCATTCCCCATGGAGGGTGCTTTCTTACTTTCTCTCCCTGTCTCTTTCTCTCTCTGTCTCTCTTGAGCAAGCACACATGCCCTCTGGCAACATTTTTTTTTAATTAAATGACCTAAAAAAATGTCCAAATCTCACTGGAAAAGGGATCAAACTTCATCTGATTTCTCTGATCATAAATATTATTGAAGTAAACTTGTTTCATTTATACCCGTATGCTTCAGGTTTTAGCTCTGACATGTAAATTCCACCTATAAATTCAGGTAAGTTCCTGAGACCTTTCTAGTTAAGGCAACCTTCAAATGTCATGAATAGCTATTTTCTCCCTTATCCACTTCAATTTTCTACTGAGGAGAGTATTTTTAATTTCTGTTGAGGAAATTAGCCTTATGAAATTTTATTGGTTTCTCTTCCCTGACAGTATTCTGAAAAGCTTACTTCATGTTAATGATTCATCTTGAAACAGATAGCATGATACATTTCCCTCTTTTCCCTGTAGGTTCTTTGGTGGTTAACTACCCTTTTGATGATGATGAACAAGGACTAGCCACATACAGTAAATCACCAGATGATGCTGTGTTTCAACAGATAGCACTGTCTTATTCCAAGGTAGGCTTGTTTGAACATAAGATGCTATAAAATTAATTTTCGTATTAAAAGAATGCCTTAAAATCAAGTCCTACAAGACTCAGGTCAAGTGCTTTCATCTTAATTAAGCCTTCTGTTTCCCTATTCACTTAGCCTTGGGGATTTTCACCTCTATTTCCCAATTCACTTTATAAAATGCTACATGTCTTCTCCATTACCCCGGAAGTTCAGATAGTATCTTTTCATCCGTGGTTTTTAGTATAGTATCTGGAACATATGCATGCATGCAAGTTTCTTTCATTTGACAAATACTTAACTTAGAAGCCTAGTAAAGTATGCTAAGGCAGACAGTTGATAACCTACAGCCTGGGGCCAAATCTAGTCTACCACCTATTTTTGTAAATGATGTTTTATTGACACAGAGCCATACTTTCACATATTGTCTATGGTTCTCTTCCAGCATTTGTGGTAAATCAGTGAAATTCACCACATTAACAAACTGAAGAAGAAAAACCCAGCATTCATCTCAACAGATGTAAAGGGCAGAGCTGAGTAGTTACAACAAATACTTTAGTGTATACAAAGCCTAAAATTTTTACTATCTGGTCCTTTACCAAAAAAAAAAAAAAAAAATTTGCTGGGGCCAGCAATTGGTATAGTGGCTGACACACCAAATTCACATATGAGTAACCGCGGTTCTAGTCCGGGACTCAGTGACTTAAAACTCATGTGCGTGCATGTCCAAAATCCTGATAGGAGATTGGAGGAAAAGGGATTGCGGCATGGCTGTCCCCACTAGTGGGGGGATTTCTCACTTTCCCTCTCTGTCTCACTCCAGTGAGCTCATGTGCCCTGCCTGTGACAAAAACTTGAAAAAAATTTGCCAATGCATTGTCTAAGGTACTTAAAATCCCAAATAAGAACTTTTTATATTTTATATGAAAATATAAAAAGAACTTTTTATATTTTCTAAGTTTTTTATAATGAATATGGATTACCTTTATAACCAGAAGTCTTAAAATTTGTGTATGTATGTGTGAAAATGTAATTTTAAAATTGTTCTTAGACAACATTGGAAGTTGAGGCTTAGGAACTAGGCTTGTTAGTTTTGATGACTGGTCTTACTGCTGACCTGGTCTGACTTTATTGGTAATAGATAATGGAGATTATTATTGTAACTCTCTACTACTTATTAGCAACCTTCTATCATTCTACTTCTCCCACTCTCTCATTTCTACAAACAAGCCTTGTGAGATTGTTCAGAGTTTCTAATACAGCAGTGGAGCTGTTTATTTCACCTTAAAGATTTTTTGGAGGGACATATATGGAATAAAAGTAAGTCCTGTCTAATCATCAGAATCAAAACTAAGTGATCAGATTTTGCCTAGATCCCCCTCACATTCTGTGCTCATTCTCAAGATTCTGCTTTTCACCCTTATTGTGACTTCCGTAATAGTTCTAAGCCTCTTTTTATTTTCTTAGACCATTAACCTTTTTGATTCGGTTTACATTGCTATTCATCCTGAGCCCATAGACATACCTTTTGTACACTCTTTGACATATATGCCTTGACAATCTCCAGTCCTTAGTAATCACCACCATCTCTCTTCTTTTTCCTAATATAACAAGTATAGTCTCAGAATAGTCCCTCAAGCATAGGAATTTGCTGTACTCCATATTATGCTCTTGGACCTTAGCTGAACCCTCAGTTGTACTTGACACTTTTATGTTTTGCTACTTGACTCCCTGGCTCATTTCCCACTGTGGCGAGTCTAAGCCTTTATTCTCTACATGAGCATCCTAATCCCAGCTCTCTCTCATATTCCCATTAGATGACTTTGCACTGAACTGAAGTAGAACTTTGAGTAATCTGATGTGAGTTCATTCAGATTCTTTTTTTTTCCCCCCACTAGAGAGACAAAGAGTAGAGGCCTGGGGAGAAAGCACTCACTAGTGGGATATGGTCATACCACAATCCCTCCTCTTCCATTTCTCCATGCTGTCGGGATTTGGGCATGCATGCACACATGCCTGGCATGGTTTTTCAAGCTGCAGGGGCAGGAGTCAAGCTGCATGGTCAACTACGTGGGATTTGGCTCCCTCAACCACTAAAGGCCACAGGGCTGACCCAGATTCCGTCTTGGGTATTATTAATTTATATTTTACCCTTATTCTCCTACATTTCTTGATCTCTTTGCACTCTGTTTTCTCTGGAATGTTGTGTCTCCTGTTGTAAGCAGAAAAGGTGAAAATTTAACTCTTATCTTCACTCACAGATTCCTTTTTCTTGACTGATAAGCAGTTTACCTAAAAAAAAAAAAATCTTTTTTTGTTGTTCAGCTTTTTGTTTTGTTTTGTTTTGTTTTTGTCATAGGGTGCATGTGCTTGCTGGAGAGAGACAGAGGAAGAGGGAAGGTGAGTAATTACTCCCCAGGGAGGATGGCGGTGGCCACAGTCCCTTCTCCATTCTCCTCTCAGGATTTTGGGCATGCACACACATGTACCAGTGTGTTCTTCAAGCCACTAGGTCTTGAACCATGGAGTCAACCATGTGGGATCTAGTACCTTAACTACCACACAACTTCCTGGCCCTTTTTTTTTTTTTTTTAATTCATGATAGCACATGCATGCTCATACAAGAGAAAGAGAAAGAAAGAGAAGGAGAAAGAGAAAGAAAAGCACCCTCGACAGGGTCTTGTCACATTGTGTTCCACCTTCCCTCAGCTCTGTGGCTTGTTAGGATCTTGGGTGCATGCATCTGGTATGTTTCAGGCCAACCAGAGTCTCTATATGGCTTTTAGCACTACGATACTGACTATGCCATAGACGAGGCCAATCCAAAAAGAAAGCTTTCATTAACCTTAATAAAGTCCCATGAGACTGCCATCCCAAGTTTCTTCATTATTGCGCTTCCATATTTCTCAAAAGCAAATAACCCTGGGAGTCTTTAAAGCAGTCAAAGATGATGGTGGTTATTTAATAATCTCCCAAAATGTTTCCCCAAACAATATGAAACAACTGTCCAACTACCAAATTCTACACAAAACTACGCACTTGACATTATATGAGATCTTAGAAGTGCAAAATAACTGTAAGTGAAAAGGAAAAACACATTAAGCATCAGCAGATGGCATAATGGTTATGTTGCTGAACCCCACATGGCTAACCATGGTTCAAGTCCCAGATCCAGCAACTTAAAACTCATGCTGGGTGCATGTGCATGCGTGCCCAAAATCCTGAGGGGAGAATGGAAGAGAAGGGATTGTGATGTGACCATCCCCCCAAGAGGTGATTTCTCACTTTATGTCTCTCTGTCTCTCCAGCAAGTGCACATTCCCTATAGCAAAAATCTCTAAAAAGAAAAACACATTAAGAAATCTCAGCATTGGGGCTGGCAGGTGGCTTGGTGGTTAAAGGCTCTGGAATCCCACATGGCCAACCTTGGTTTAAGTCCTGGACCTGGCAGCTTGCTTTCTCACTCTCCCTTTCTCTCTCTCTCTGGTCAAATTGAAAAATAATAATAACAAATGGAATTAAATAAGTAAATAATTAATTCTTAAAAAAGAAAAGAAATCCCAGCATGGCATGATCTATCATACACCTACCCCACCTTCCTTCTTTTGGAAGGCTTTGCAGTGAAGAAGCATAGACCAAGAAAATTGTGGAGAAGACAGAGAGGCTAGTGAAGGGCAAGTCTAGAGGTGATTTAGACTCATTTAGATATATCTTATACCCAAAGATACCAAAAAAGTAATTGGGTAAATGAAAGTACGGGAAAGTAGAGATTTCAGAATGCACACAACTTAAAGGATCTCATGTGATTTAAAGAGATAAACATAATTTAAAAAGGCAGGTAGGCATGAAGGGACATCTTCCAAATGTTCAGGGAACCTGTCTCCCTCCTGCTCTCTCCTTCCTTCTTCCCCTCATGAAAGAAAGAAATAAAATGAACCTACATTAACACATACACACACACACTGCAGAACCTAGGCTTTGTAACCTTATAGAAATGGGCACTATTAAACTAAGAATCATATAAAACCACCCCATATCATAAAAGTGAGCAGTAGGAAATAAAGTCTATGGAACACAATTGCAAAAGAAATAAGAAAATGAAAGTTCACACATAAAAACCAAGAAAATCCTACTAGCATCAAAACTCAATCAAGAAGCAGAAGAAAATTGTTAAGCTGGCACTCTGAATTAGATTAAATATACCTAAACATGCATGGAGATTATGAAAAGCCACTTTAACTCAGTCCAAAAAGAAAAACAGAAATGGGGGGGGCATAAAGAAAAAAAGGGAGAAATAAAATAAAATCATATGTGTATTATCTTTTCCGGACTTTAAGTTCCTTAAAAGTGTGAAATGCAAGTTTGAATATGAGCAGTTTATTGTTTTGTTTGTTTTTTTAAAGAGAGCGGTTGGGCTGGGTTTCATATTACTTGTACATTCAAGTAATGAATGAAATCTTTGAGGGGCTAGCAGATGGCATAGTGGTTTTGTCACTAGACTCCCTCATGGCTCATCACAATCCATCACCTGACGGCTTAAAACTTACACTGTGAGTGTGCAAGCCCAAGATCCTGGGAGGAGAGTGGAGAAGGGATTGTGGCATGCCCATCCTCCCAGGGGGTGATTTCTCACTTTCCCTCTTCCTATCTCTGGCTCTCTATCTCTGTCAAGTGCATGCACCTTAAGGCAAAAACCTCTTAAAAAACAACAACAACAAAAAATGAAGTCTTACACAGAACAAAATTTTGACTTTTTTTTTTTAAACAAAAGTTTGACTTTTAGAAACACATAATACTGGATCCAGCCGATGGCGTAATGGTTACATCACTGGACTTCCATGTAGTCTAGCACAGTTTGAGACCCGGATCCAGCAACTTAAAACTCCCCCCAGGGATGCATGTGTGCTCAAGATCCTGAGAACAGAGTAGAAGGGAAGGAATTGCTGCTTGGCCATTCCCCCGGGGGGTGATTTCTCACTTTCTTTGTCTGTGTCTCTCTCTGTCTCTCTGGCAAGCACACACACCCTATAAGCAGAAATCTCTCTAAAAAAGAAAAATTTAAAGATATATAATACATTCACATAGTCAAAAATCAAAATGGTGGGGCCAGCAGTTGGTGTGGTCGTTGAGGTGCTAGACTCCCACATGGCCAACTGCTGTTTTAGTCCTGGACCTGGCAGCTTGCTTTCTCACTTTCTCTTTCTCTCTGGTGAGCAAATTAAAATGATAATGATTATAATAATAAAATTAAATAATGTAAAAAAATCAAAATGTCATAGAAGGTATTTGTGAAAAGTCTCACTGCTTCCTCTGGCCCCGTCTACCCTTTTCCCATCCTCATCCCCTCACACGTCCTATTGGTAACCACTTTTGTTGTTTCTCAGTATCTCTCCATTGTTTTTTGATGTAAATATAAACTAATACAAGTAAAGATTCTTTGCTTTTATTTCAGGAAAATTCCCAGATGTTTCAAGGTAGACCTTGCAAGAATATGTACCCTAATGAATATTTTCCTCATGGAATAACGAATGGAGCTAATTGGTATAATGTCCCAGGTAAAGACTATTTTATATCAAGGCCTTCAATCTGATAGATTTTCTGCTCTCCTGGATGTACTCCTACTTGTTACTGTTCTTTAATTGTGAGAAAGAATCATTCTTTTAAAAATTTTTGTTTGGTTTAAAATATTCAAATAACCCTTTCAACTATATTTACTTTTGGTGCACTGTGAGTTTCAAGTCAAAGTAATGCACTAAAAATTGATAAAAAGTGTTGTATTTTACTTCTGGCTATTACAAAGAACCTTACCATGTGCTAAGAGAAAGAGT
>NW_006207191.1:321785-345935 GCF_000334495.1 Tupaia belangeri chinensis
GTGTAAGCTCCAACTTGAATTCTTCCTGTACATGAAAGTACAGTGTTTTTGCCCGTACCACAGACATCAAAAAGCCTTCACATGAAATGCACCTTATTTTTCAAACAGTACTAATACATCATTTTTTTTTTTTTAACCAGAAATGCTGCTTACCTTTCAGGAGTTGAGCTATTTAGAGCTTATTCAGAGTGACTTATCTTGATTTTTTATCCTTCAGGTGGTATGCAGGACTGGAACTACTTACAAACAAATTGCTTTGAAGTGACTATTGAACTAGGTTGTATAAAATATCCATTTGAGAAAGATCTGCCAAAATTTTGGGAGCAGAATCGAAGATCTCTAATCCAGTTTATGAAACAGGTGACTATTCAAGAATGAAATGAAATTTCTCCTAAAAGCAAGAACGTTTTTCTGTATACATGTTGTTTTCATGCAGTGATTTTAAAATTCACCCTTTCCAATTCCAATTTGTTCCTGGTTGGTCCCAAGAGTTTTGGATAAGAGATTCTAGATCTGTATATGTCTTTATTATCTTTAGTCTACAATAGTTCTTTCATTTATTTATTTAGAGGGATTTTATTTTTTGTGGTTCTTTTTTTTTTTTTGGTATAGAATACTTGTGCTTGTCAGAGAGACAGACAGAGACAGAGAGACAGAAAGTGAGAAATCACCCCCCAGGCGAGATGGCCACACTACAACCTTTCTTCTCCATTCTCCTCTTAGGATTTTGGGCACACACGTACAAGTGCCCAGCTTGGGTTTCAAGCTGCTGGACCTGGAACTTGAACTGTGGTTGGCCATGTGGGAGTCAGTGCTTTAATCACCACGCCACCTACTGGCCCTAGTCCTTTCTTTCTTTTTTTATTTTTTAAGAGTATTTTGCTTAGGATGTGTTCATTCACTGGAGAGAGAGAGAGACAGTGAGAGGGAAAGTGAGAAATCACTCCCAGGGGGGATGGCCATGCTGCAATCCTTTCTCCTTTATTCTCCTCCTGGGATCTTGGGCACCCACGTGCCCAGCATGATTTTCAAGCCACAGGGTCTGGGACTCAAACTGTAGTTGGCCATGTGGGAGTCCAGCATCGTAACCGCTACACCATCTGCTGGCCCCCAGTCCTTTCATTTTTTTAAAGAATGCTATTTCCTTTTTGAAGAAGCCAGGCCAGTTTTCTTGTAGAATATCCTATTATGAAATAGTCAGAATGTGCCAAAGTTTAAATAATGTCATTTATATTTCTCATGATAAAAACAAATATAGACCATGAAAAATCAACTTTCATAAACTAAAATATTTTGTTTTATGAGCATTTACATTTAGCTTTCCTCTGAAGCTATGAATTCCTTTTTGCTTCATTTGTTTGCATTATTCACAATTGGTTATTTCACATATGAGTTACCAAAAATAGATAATGATCTTTACCATTGAAATCTGGGTGTCCTTCTCCTTCATCCAGGTTCATCAGGGTGTTAAAGGATTTGTCCTAGATGCCACAGATGGCAGGGGCATATTGAATGCTACCATTAGTGTTGCTGAAATTAATCACCCTGTGACTACTTACAAAACTGGAGACTACTGGCGTCTCTTGGTTCCAGGAACTTATAAAATCACAGCATCTGCTCGAGGGTGAGTGTTGAATGCTATAAAATTGAAGACTTGGGGGTAAGACAAATGTTCCTTTCTGGAAGATTATTGCTAGAAAGTCCTAGAGCGCCTCCTCAGCAACCTTGAGTTTAGTGCTGGGAAGTTTAGAGCTACTTACACATTTGATTCTCTTCTAGTAGCAAAGTGCATGCATGAATTTTCAGGCATAAGAAATCTTTGTCATTATGCACTTTGAACAGCGGCTTATTTTACCCTTTTCTCTGATCACTTGTCCCCTGTCCAGATAAGGCATAATGAGTGATTTCCTTCACTATTGATAACAATTCTGGGAAGTACCTGTTAGTTCAAAAAAGAAATAAATCTGCTCTACTGCCTGCTTCTGGTCATGTTGTCCAATAAATGTCACTACTTTACATTTGGACCCTTCTAGAGCATGTTTTCAAGCTCTTTGGCAGACACTTATTTTTCATTGTTTATTGCTTATACTTATTGCTTTAGTGAAATTTTTTTTCTTATTGTCTTTTCTGTAAGTAAGGCCATTTTAATCTTTTTTGCTGATTTTTTCCAACAAAGATTTAATTATTTAAAGAGAAAAGCAAACATTATCTTTTGAATTTAAAATATTTTTATATATTTCCTTTTTAAAATAATTATGTAATTTTATTTATTATTATTATTTTTTAATTTGACCAGAAAGACAGAAAGTGAGAATGCAAGCCACCACGTCCAGGACTCAAACTACAGTCAGCAACATTGGCGTCCAGCTCCTTAACTACCATGCCACCTGCTGGCCCCTATATATTTATTTATCTATAACTTCTTCCTCTTTTATAAAAAATGTAGAGTTGCACCCACCTGACTGTTTAATCTGAAAATTATCCTTTTAACCTCTTACAGTTCTCTTCTTTTACGTTTTGATAAGTGTAGGTGTTACTACAGGATAGTTCCCTCCCTCTTCTAGCTAACTTATTTCTCTAGAGTTAGTTTGAATACCCATTGAAATAAGGATAAATACATGGAAACATCTGTAGTTGTTGGGTTTTTTTGGTTGGTTTGTTTTAATGTGTTCAAATATCCAGAGTCCATAAGTGGATGACTAAGAGCCTTATACTAATGAGTAGTGGGGTCTTCTCTGGTTTTCTTTCATTTTGGCAGAATATTAGATAAAGTCAAAGAATGAGCAAAGTCAGGCAAGAATGATGCTTTTGGTAGAGAATGTCCTAACTTAGTGCCTCTCAGACATCTCCATTCATATGCTGTGATACAGAAAAGTGCACTTGGGACTCCAGGAGACATAGGAATAGCTACTGTAAGCACAAACCTTTTAAAGTCATTTATTTAATCTTAAAAATTAATTCATACTATATAATATACCTGTGTCTGTTCTTTGTTGCCTAATGTTTTAAAAAATTATAGATTACCTAAAAGAAAATCAGACTTTGTTTAGGAAGATGTACCACATTTACCCTGAGAATTCACATATCCTCTACCTACCTCTGTTTTCCCAGGGCTTAGGTACTGCAGCTGAAGTGTGGCTCTAATCTGTCTCCTTTATTACAGGTATAATCCGGTGACCAAGAACGTGACTGTAAAGAGTGAAGGCGCTATTCAGGTCAACTTCACACTTGTTCGCTCCTCAACAGATGCAAACAGTGAATCAAAGAAAGGAAAGGGAGATAGCGCCAGCACTGATGATGCCAGTGATCCAACTACTAAAGAATTTGAAGCTTTAATTAAAGACCTTTCAGCCGAGAATGGTTTAGAAGGCCTCATGTTAAAGTCCTCCTCTAATCTGGCCCTTTATCGATACCATTCGTACAAAGACTTATCCGAGTTTCTGAGAGGACTTGTCATGAACTACCCACATATTACAAATCTTACCAAGTAAGTGTCACTTTCTTACTATCTTTGTTTTTCTTTCTTTCTTCTTTTCTTAGAAAGAGTACATTCAGGGGGACCAGCAGTTAGTGTAATGGCTATGTCACTGGACTCCCTTGTAGTCGACCACGGTTCACATCCCGGACCCGGTGGCTTAAAACTCACGGTGGGCGCATGTGCATGCGTGCCCAAGATCCCGAGAGGAGAATGGAGGAGAAGGGATTGCGGCATGGCCATCCTCCCTGGGGGGGTGATTTCTCACTTTCTGTCTCTCTATCTCTGTCTGTCTGGTGAGTGCACGCACTTGCTTCATTTGTTTGCATTATTCACAATTGGTTATTTCACATATGAGATAATGATCTTTACCATTGAAATCTGGGTGTCCTTCTCCTTCATCCAGGTTCATCAGGGTGTTAAAGGATTTGTCCTAGATGCCACAGATGGCAGGGGCATATTGAATGCTACCATTAGTGTTGCTGAAATTAATCACCCTGTGACTACTTACAAAACTGGAGACTACTGGCGTCTCTTGGTTCCAGGAACTTATAAAATCACAGCATCTGCTCGAGGGTGAGTGTTGAATGCTATAAAATTGAAGACTTGGGGGTAAGACAAATGTTCCTTTCTGGAAGATTATTGCTAGAAAGTCCTAGAGCGCCTCCTCAGCAACCTTGAGTTTAGTGCTGGGAAGTTTAGAGCTACTTACACATTTGATTCTCTTCTAGTAGCAAAGTGCATGCATGAATTTTCAGGCATAAGAAATCTTTGTCATTATGCACTTTGAACAGCGGCTTATTTTACCCTTTTCTCTGATCACTTGTCCCCTGTCCAGATAAGGCATAATGAGTGATTTCCTTCACTATTGATAACAATTCTGGGAAGTACCTGTTAGTTCAAAAAAGAAATAAATCTGCTCTACTGCCTGCTTCTGGTCATGTTGTCCAATAAATGTCACTACTTTACATTTGGACCCTTCTAGAGCATGTTTTCAAGCTCTTTGGCAGACACTTATTTTTCATTGTTTATTGCTTATACTTATTGCTTTAGTGAAATTTTTTTTCTTATTGTCTTTTCTGTAAGTAAGGCCATTTTAATCTTTTTTGCTGATTTTTTCCAACAAAGATTTAATTATTTAAAGAGAAAAGCAAACATTATCTTTTGAATTTAAAATATTTTTATATATTTCCTTTTTAAAATAATTATGTAATTTTATTTATTATTATTATTTTTTAATTTGACCAGAAAGACAGAAAGTGAGAATGCAAGCCACCACGTCCAGGACTCAAACTACAGTCAGCAACATTGGCGTCCAGCTCCTTAACTACCATGCCACCTGCTGGCCCCTATATATTTATTTATCTATAACTTCTTCCTCTTTTATAAAAAATGTAGAGTTGCACCCACCTGACTGTTTAATCTGAAAATTATCCTTTTAACCTCTTACAGTTCTCTTCTTTTACGTTTTGATAAGTGTAGGTGTTACTACAGGATAGTTCCCTCCCTCTTCTAGCTAACTTATTTCTCTAGAGTTAGTTTGAATACCCATTGAAATAAGGATAAATACATGGAAACATCTGTAGTTGTTGGGTTTTTTTGGTTGGTTTGTTTTAATGTGTTCAAATATCCAGAGTCCATAAGTGGATGACTAAGAGCCTTATACTAATGAGTAGTGGGGTCTTCTCTGGTTTTCTTTCATTTTGGCAGAATATTAGATAAAGTCAAAGAATGAGCAAAGTCAGGCAAGAATGATGCTTTTGGTAGAGAATGTCCTAACTTAGTGCCTCTCAGACATCTCCATTCATATGCTGTGATACAGAAAAGTGCACTTGGGACTCCAGGAGACATAGGAATAGCTACTGTAAGCACAAACCTTTTAAAGTCATTTATTTAATCTTAAAAATTAATTCATACTATATAATATACCTGTGTCTGTTCTTTGTTGCCTAATGTTTTAAAAAATTATAGATTACCTAAAAGAAAATCAGACTTTGTTTAGGAAGATGTACCACATTTACCCTGAGAATTCACATATCCTCTACCTACCTCTGTTTTCCCAGGGCTTAGGTACTGCAGCTGAAGTGTGGCTCTAATCTGTCTCCTTTATTACAGGTATAATCCGGTGACCAAGAACGTGACTGTAAAGAGTGAAGGCGCTATTCAGGTCAACTTCACACTTGTTCGCTCCTCAACAGATGCAAACAGTGAATCAAAGAAAGGAAAGGGAGATAGCGCCAGCACTGATGATGCCAGTGATCCAACTACTAAAGAATTTGAAGCTTTAATTAAAGACCTTTCAGCCGAGAATGGTTTAGAAGGCCTCATGTTAAAGTCCTCCTCTAATCTGGCCCTTTATCGATACCATTCGTACAAAGACTTATCCGAGTTTCTGAGAGGACTTGTCATGAACTACCCACATATTACAAATCTTACCAAGTAAGTGTCACTTTCTTACTATCTTTGTTTTTCTTTCTTTCTTCTTTTCTTAGAAAGAGTACATTCAGGGGGACCAGCAGTTAGTGTAATGGCTATGTCACTGGACTCCCTTGTAGTCGACCACGGTTCACATCCCGGACCCGGTGGCTTAAAACTCACGGTGGGCGCATGTGCATGCGTGCCCAAGATCCCGAGAGGAGAATGGAGGAGAAGGGATTGCGGCATGGCCATCCTCCCTGGGGGGGTGATTTCTCACTTTCTGTCTCTCTATCTCTGTCTGTCTGGTGAGTGCACGCACCTTATAGCAAAAACCTCTCAAAAAAACCCCAAAAGATTACATTCAGGGCCAGCAGGTGATGCGAAGGTTAAGGTAACTGGTTTCCATATGGCTGACTCTTCAGTTCAAGTCTCGGACCTAGCAGCTTGAAAATCATGCCAAACACGTGCATATGTGCCCAAAATCCCGAGAGGAGAACGGAGGACAGTGGATTGTGGTGTGGTCATCACACCTGTGGGGCAATTTCTCACTTTCCCTCTCTGTTTCTGTTCACTTGGCAAGTGCATATGCCCTATAGCAAAAACTAAAAGAAAATTTTTAAAAAGTACATTCAGTCATTCAGTATTAGCCACAGTAAAGTGTTCTTATAAATTTATTTAGAAAGATTTGGGAGTCGAATGTGTAGCGATTGGTAGCTTACTTATTTTTCAGTGTGCATTTGCTGGGAGATCTGTCCAATAGTGACTCTTGGGAACTTTTATGAAGATCATTAGAGCAGAATTACTTATTAGATTAACAATGTATATAGGCTGTGCATCCAGGAAATAAAAAATTACTCTTCCTAATGATTACTTCGATATCAAAATCTTTTCATTTCTGAACTGCAGATTCATGTTCTGACTAAATATTGCTTATTTTGTTTTATTTTACTGGGGGCAAGGAAGGAATTTACAAGTATGAGCTCACCTGTTAGGGATCACATATAACCTTTTTTTTTTTTTCAAATTAAAAAAATAAAAAAGAAGAGGACGACTGGTTGCTGTCATTGCCTGTCCTCCCGTCTCTCTTCTATCTGTTACCTGAATTCTTAGTGCCATGTCTGATTGAAGCTTGTGAGGAAAATATGCCGTACTGACTTATGTAAAACTGATGGCTGAGACAGCTTTTTCCTTTCTGTAGTGGACTTTTTATTTTTTGCCTTGCTTTCACTGTTTCATTATAGATCCTCTTTAGTTCTTGTTACAGTATTCCAAAACTATTTCACAATTTATTGATCCCTGTAGTTTGCCTGCTGTAGGTATGGTCTTCACATTCCGTCTTTAGTCTCGTCCTGAGCTTATATTGTCCTGCTGCATACCGAATGGACGTGATCTAGTCTTTACTTTCTTACCTCTTTGGTTCTTTCATTTTACCAGGAAAAGTAGCTTTCCAAATTCTGGTAATATTTGTAGATGCGAAGAGTGATACTTACTTCGGTGGTAAAAAATTACCTCCTTTCTTCAGCTGATATGTGAATGTTTCTGCCTTCAGGTTTTTTTTTTTTTTTTTCTTCTAATTGTCAGAGTCACATGTACTCACCAAAGGGGTAGGGGGAGCACCTTCCAGCAAAGATTCTCGTGCCACAATCCCTTCTCCTCCATCTCCTCACTTTGTCAGTATTTTGGGTACCCACACACATGCACCTAGCAGATTTTCAAGCCACTGGAGCCAGATTTGAACTGTGGTTGGCTGTGTGGGATCCAGCTCCCTTAAACACTAGGCTACGGGCTGGCCCCTGCCTACTTCAGGTTTTAATATAATCCATCTTTGTACTATATAGAACTTAAAGACTTATAATTTTTTGGGGGGAGGGGGAGGTTTTTGCTATAGGGTACGTGCAGTCACCAGAAAGACAGACAAAGAGACAGAAAGCGAGAAATTACCCCCTAGGGGGGAGGGCCAAGCCGCACAAATTCCCCCCTGGGGGGGAGGGCCAAGCCACAATTCCTTCTCCATTCTCTGGTCAGGATCTTGGGCACGCACGCACATGTGCCCAGCATGAGTTTAAGCCACCAGGTTCAGGACTTGAACCACGGTTGACTACATGGGAGTCCAGTGACAGCCATTACATTAACTGCTGGTCCCAAGACTTAATTATTTTAAAATAAACCCAAAATTGGGCACGTGTGCATGTGTGCCCAAGATCCTGAGAGGAGAATGGAGGAAAAGGAATTGCAGCGTGGCTATCCCCCTGGGGGGTGATTTCTTGCTTCTGTCTCTTTCCAGTGAGTGCATGCACTCTATAGCAAAAGCCTCTCAAAAAAAAAAAAGTAAACTCAAAATTAAACATTTTGTGGGACCAGCAGTTAACATAATAGCTAAGTCACTGGACTCCCATGTAGTTGACCACGGTTCGAGTCCCGGACCCGGCAGCTTAAACTCATGCCAGGCATGTGTGTGTGCATGTCCAAGATCCCAAGCGCAGAATGGAGGAGAAGGGATAGCAGCATGGCCATCCCCCCGGAGGGTGATTTCTCGCTTTCTGTCTCTTTTGTGGGACCAGCAGTTAACATAATAGCTAAGTCACTGGACTCCCATGTAGTTGACCACGGTTCGAGTCCCGGACCCGGCAGCTTAAACTCATGCCAGGCATGTGTGTGTGCATGTCCAAGATCCCAAGCGCAGAATGGAGGAGAAGGGATAGCAGCATGGCCATCCCCCCGGAGGGTGATTTCTCGCTTTCTGTCTCTCTGTCTCTCTGGCGAATGCAAGCGCCCTATAGCAAAAAACCTCTCCAAAAAAGAAAAAACAAAACATTATTTTGCTATCTATTTACTTAGTTCATTTTTTTAACCTTCTAATTCAAGACCCACTTTTAGTTAAATATTTCCCCTAAAGCATGGCACATCTGCCAATAATTGGGGACAGTTTGAGATAGTACACCAACAGTGTTGTTGAATAGCACCACGAGTAAGCAGTAAGTTTTCTGTTTGTTTTTTAATGTCACCAGTTGAAACGTTTTATTTTAATAAAGAAATTTTATGTTTGTTTGTTTTTAAATTTTTGCTATAGGGTACATATATTGCTGGAGAGAGACAGAGAGAGAGAGCTCATGAGGTTTTGGGTTTGTTTTTTTTTTTTTTTTTTTTTTTGTTTTTTTTAGGAGAAGGGATTGCGGTGTGACCATCCCCTCTGGGGGGTGATTTCTCGCTTTCTGTCTCTCTGTCTCTCTTTGTCTATCTGGCGAGTGCATGCGCCCTATAGCAAAAACCTCTCCAAAAAAAAAGATTTTGTAATAGAAAAGATGAGGCTTAGAACTGGATCACTTGATCCTTTCTCTTATCTCCTCCCGGTTGAAAATGCTTACATCTCTAATAGCTAGCATTCTCTTAGATCTGCAGTTGGGCTCAGCACCTTCAAGCCTCAGCACAATCTTTGTAGTTTTTGCCTTTTTCCGGAAAAGAGGCTGTCCACCACAGCCACTCTGCCTCCTGTCATAACTTAGCCGCTGTCCCTGAGCACACAGAGAATCCTTGTCCTTTTTGTACTGTGTCACTTAATGAGGTTGGTGCTTGCCACACTTACAGAAGGTCCGGCGGGTTTTAGGGACGTTCACCGTGCTTGTGGGCCTGCTATCTGCACAGAAAGAGCCCATGAGTTTTTTTTTAATGCCTGCGGGTACATGCATGTGTGTGAACATGACAGAAAGAGAGAGAGAGATTGTGACCCGGTCATGCTGCAACCCTTTTCCTTCCAATTTTCCATCCCATCAGGATCCTGGGCATGCATGTGTGCACTAGTGTGGGTTTTGTTTTGTTTTGTTTTTGCTGCCTGGTTAAGTTTCTTGTCTTTATCTGGAATAACATCATAGAAAGTTGTTTGGTTTAGCTCTCAGCAGCTTGCTCCTGAGCTCTGAGGAAGCTTCCCTTCTTCTGGGCTACCCAGTCTTTGCTTTGGGCAGGGGACGTTTTGGGACAATTCCACCTCTTCTTTTTAACTTCTTTCTTGGACTGCTTTTCATAGACTAGGTTCTCTCATATAGCAGTGTGAGCTTTCTTATACATCTCCTCCATCATGTCTGAAGTTACTTTATTCTTTCTGTACTTAGAGAATTGCTTCTTGTGTCTTCATCCTCTTCCATTAGGTGACGCATATAATCTGCAACATTCTGGCCCATGATGTGCTTCCGATGGACTTCCGCATTAAATTCCTTGTTTTCAGTCATAACCAGGGGATCATTTGATACTGTGAGGGATAGATAAGCCTCCCTCCACCACTCTCATCAGGGCCCCAAAAACTCTATTGCCAGTGGGAGTTCTGGCAAGGCCTTCATTCAAATAGCAGGTGAAGGCACCAGGTTGACCATCCATGCTTTCTCCATTGTACTCATCTCTGGTCACTTCCACTTGACCTTCATAGATCTTGTCCATGCCAAACCTATTGAGAAGTCTGCGGGCCAGCAGCAGGCCAGTACAATATGATGCAGCATAATTTGTCAGGCCAGTCTTCATGCCATATTTTGGTAGTTCGTGTGCATAAGCTGTACAGACTATTATATCCTTCTATATGGGCATAAGCAGTCTGACAAATGATATCTCTGTTAGTTGCATGAACTATCATCCTGTATCTGGGTGTGTTGTACTAATTTTTATGATAGATCACCAGGCATTTCCGAGTGTAGTATTCAGTTTTACCCTCTCATTCACTTCTAAATTTCACTTAGTATCTCTTAAAGTAGGCCTTATTCTTGATAACTTTAACAAATCCCATCCTGTAGAACAGAGACCCGTGGCTGCAGCCGACCTACAGACCCACAAAGCACTACAGGGGGGAAAACATCTAATATGTTTTTCAAGCCACCAGGACTGGGATTTGAACCCAGGTTGGCTATGTGAGATCTTGCTTCCTTTGCAGAGCATCTAACTGCTACACTGCAGGATGGCCCTCCATGAGTTTTGAAGACCTGTCATATGCTATGCTACAGTGACAGCAGCCTGATACATCTCTTTATTGCATCGTTTTTGTTTGAACATTATTTAATCTCACGTTTTGTTTATCATGGCCCTTCTAGTGGGACAAGATGTGGAGGTAGAAGACAGTGGTATTGATGATCCTGACCCTGTGTAGGCCTAGGCTCAAGTGTGTGTTTTAACAAAACAATATTTTTTTTAATTTTAAACTAGGAAAAAGCTTATAGAATAAGGATATAAGGAAGGAAATATGGAGCCACCAGGTGGCATGGTGGTCTAGGTGCTGGACTCACACATAGTCAACCCCAGTTTAAGTCCCTGACCTGGCAGCTTTAAAATCATGCTGAGCATGTGTGCTAGCGTCCCCAAAATCCCAGGAGAATGGAAAAAGAAGGAATTACAGTGTGGCCATCCCTCCTGGGGGGTGATTTCTCACTTTTTCTCTCACTGTCTCTCTCTGATGAGCACATGTACCCTACAGCAAAAACCAAAAAAAGAAAAGAAATAATTTCGTACAGCTGTACAGGTGTGTTCTAAGCTAAAGGTTGTTATAAAGGAGTCCAAAGTTGAAAACATTAAAATGTTTATGAAATAAAGTTATATAAGCTAAAGCTAATTTGCAATTAAAGAAAGAAATCACTTTTTAAATAAGTTTAGTGTAGCCTAAGTGTACAATCTTTATAAACTCTATAGTAGTGAACAATAACCTCCTAGGCCTTCTCATTCACTCAGTACTCATTGACTCACCCAGAGCAGCTTCCAGTCCTGTACGTGTTGTCTGTGGTAAGTTCCTTGTGCAGGTACACCATTTTAAAAATGTTCGCTACTATATTTTTATGGTATCTTTTCTAAGTTTGGATATGTTTAGATATACAAGTACTTATTTGTATTACAGTTGCTTGCAGTATTCAATATAGTAATATGCTATACAGCTTTAGGTGCAGCAGGCATGCCTTATAGCCCAGGCATATCTAGTAAGTTATATAGTTTATTAAGCATACACTATATGTTCACATACATCAAAATCACCCGATGACACACTTCTCAAAGCATGTCCCTGTTAAGCAACATGACTATATATTTAACTATATCCATAATAAAAAAAAAAATTGAGAGAGTTTTTTTTGCTATAGGGTACGTTCTTGTTGGAGAGACAGAGAGCAAAAAATCACCCCCCAGGGGGTTGGCTACACCACAATCCTTTCTCCATTCTCCTCTTGGGATTTTGGGCACATATGCACATAATCCAAGCATGAGTTTCAAGCCACTAGATCTGGGACTTGAATTGCGGTCAGCCACATGGGAGTCCAATGACATAACCACTATGCTACCTGCTGGCCACCATAATAAAAAAATTTAACTTAAAAGACACATTACCTAAATAGAAGTATAGAGCAAATACTGTGAAAATGGTATGAGAATGACTAATTTGGAAGAAAGATGAACTCAATCATAATCTTTCCTAAATCTGATATTTTACTTTTATTTGATGTTCTTTGGTCAGGAAAAAAACAATTTTCCAACACCGATTTATTACTTAAAGACTTTTACATGTTTTTGTTTTTTAACTTCATTTCTATTCTGAAGTCTGTAAGTCAGCATTAAGTCTGTAAGTCAGCATGACATTTTGTTTCTGCTTTTTAAAGTTTGGGACAGAGCGCTGAATATCGTCACATTTGGTCCCTTGAAATCTCTAACAAGCCCAACGTGTCTGAGCCTGAGGAGCCAAAGATTCGTTTTGTTGCTGGTATCCATGGAAATGCTCCAGTTGGAACTGAACTGCTTTTGGCTCTGGCAGAATTTCTCTGTCTGAACTACAAAAAGAACCCAGCTGTTACCCAAGTAAGAGAACAGCCTGTTATGACATGTTTTAAAAGGAAAAAGCTCAGTAATACATTGATAATGGGGCACCATTTAAAATTTTTGAATTTCTTGTTAGATTTTACATAGAGATGCTTTTAGTACATTTTTAACTTTACTCTTTAAAAATGAACCACCTTTATGTATACTCATTGTTAATAGTATCTTTTTAATTGTATTTCTTAGCATATAGTAAGAGTAAGAGGCAGAGAGAAAAAAATGTTAAAGATTGGCATTTAATTTAATCATCTACTCTTTTGTTTAATAGCTATTCTCCTAAGCTTTATTCACAGTTCTGTACATTCTAACTTGAGAGACTTCCATTCAGTTACTTTAAACTAGTGTACTATATTGGAAAGTGTAGTAAAAGACACAATTTTTCTTTTCATGTAATACATAACAAATGGATATATTGATTGCTAAGAGATTTTAGAAGAAGCAGTATGGCGTTGTCTATTTTAGCCATCTGTGACTACAGAAAAGAACTTTGATCCAGAGGCTTGCTCATGTATGATTAAGCAACCCAGTTCTGTGCTATCTCAGAGAAAGGAAGAAAGAATGTAGCCTTGTAGAAAACTCTCTAATTGGCACTGTCTGTATTAAACTACATGGAAGAGAGGGAACTCATTATTTGTTGAATACGTATGTGCCAGATACTCCAAGTATTTAACATATATACATAATTTATTTAATCCTGAACCCTGTAATAATTATTTATCTCCATTTTCTAAATGTGGAAACTGAGACAAAAATATTTGTTAACTTACAGTCTCACAACTAGTAACTGGTAAGATTGGATTTAAATCCAAGTGTGACTCACTCTAAAGCCCCTTACACTTGCCAAGAAATTTGGCATGAATTGATTTCATAATTAGGATCAGAGGGGCCTTTGTGATTAGGTGAGATGTGCTTAAATCAGACTTCATCAAAAATTATCTTACCATCCTCAGCAAAGCAAATTCCCTTGACTTCTTTATATGAGTTGTAGGTGGTATCAGATACTTTTAATTGTTTTTTTAAATAGGAGAGTGTGTAGGACAGTGGTTCTCAATCCCAGCTACACATCAGAAACTTTGTGGGAAACTTTTAGGACTACCAGTGTCTGAGTCCCATCTCCAGAAGCATCAATATTTTTTTAAAAGCTCCTTGTGTTATTCTAATAAATGGCCAAATCTGTGAGTTTACTGGTCTTATGGTTAGAAAAGACTATAGGGACAGCAGATGGTATAATAGTTACATCACTAGACTCCCACATAGTCAACTGCAGTTCAAGTCCTGGTCCTGACAGCTTAAAATTCACCCTGAATACATGTGTGTGCGTGCCCAAAACCCCAAAAGGAGAATGGAGGAAAAGGGATTGTGGAGTGGCCATCCTCCCTGGGTTGTGATTTCTCACTTTTTGTCTCTCCAGTGAGCACACATGCCCTTTAACAAAAATACTTATCAGGAATTTAAAAACTCATAATTTATGAGTATTTGCCTCACTGGTATAATTGGTCTAGTCATAAAACTAGATCACTTCAGATTGCTATTTATTTTGAGCTAAGAGTCAGAATCACCTAAAGAGCTTAAAAAAATACACACATGCCCAGAGAGACTCCTGTCATCAGTAGGAGTGGTGAGTCCCCTGGTATACCTTAGGAAAAAAGTCTCCCCCAGGGGAGAGATTGAAGAACCAATGAATTAAAGAGCCTCATGTATTTTTAATCTACAATTTTACCACAGTAAATTGATCAGAGAATCATGTATTCTGATTTGCTGTTAGAAATATGTAAGATAAAGTATACATATGTGCAGGTATTAATGTCTATGGATCCTCTGGAGGAGAAATTACAATGGGTAAAAGAAATATCCCACTTCATTTTTTCTTTTCAAAGTTTATCTATTTTTCCATGAGAGAGAGAAAGGCACCCCTAGCAGTGTACCCATGCTGTGATCCACCCCTAGCCAGCCAGGATACAGCACATGCCTAGCAGGCAAGTGAGACCTGAGGATGCAAGCCCAGGACCTTCTACCAGGCCCTGGCTTTGCAGGACATTGCACTACTGTTCCATCACCACAGCTGGCCTCACCTCATTTTCTTTTGTTAAAGCTGATTTCGACACTCTGTCTCATTGTTTCCAGATGTATGTTAATATTTGTCAGATGATACTTTATAATCTTTAATCCAAGGTATACATTCTCACCATTATTAATGATCTGACCCAGTCGTTAGCAAACCTTTTCTATAAAGGGTCATATTGTATATAATTTAGGCTTGTGGGACAGATGTTCTGTAACTGTTTAACTCTCCATGACACACAAAAGCAGTCATATGTAAACATGGTTGTGTGCCAATAAAACTACATACAATAGCAGGTAGCAAACTGGATTCAGCTTGCAGATAGTGATTTCTGACCCCTCTTCTAAGTCATCAGGAGCTTTCTGGGAACATTAGTTACACAATAGTTTTCTATTTCTTTTTTAATTTATTTGAAGCAAGAGAGAATTATCTTTTTATTTTATTTAGGAGTTCTGCCTTTTAAATTTATTTTGTTTAAAACAAGTGATGACAACTTCCTCTTTGCACATGGGAGGGTATGCTTTAATTCCAAATAGACCTGCTAAACTCATTGATTTGTTTCTGTTTTAGTTGGTTGACAGGACTAGGATTGTGATTGTCCCTTCTCTGAATCCAGATGGACGAGAGAGAGCACAAGAGAAAGACTGTACTTCAAAAATAGGACAGACAAATGCTCGTGGCAAAGACTTAGATACAGATTTCACAAGTAAGACTAATTCTGGGGCCATTGAAGTGCTATGAAGATAATTTTCTTTCTTTACTAGGAGATTAATTGATCCTATTTCTAGATGAGGAGTAGGGTACTTTCTTGTGGGGCCTATCAACGTGAAGTATAAATGAATACAGACATCCAGGAAACTTCGACTGTTTCTTTTTCATTTATAAAAGTAATTTGAGTTTTTTTCATAGAAATTCAATGAATAATATTGGAGTGTGTTCCATTACTGGCTATATGAAGATGTATATTCTGTCTTCACTCTCATATATGTGTACACACACACATGATATATGTGTGTGTTGTTTTGGAGGGACCTTTTTTTTCTTTGAAGAGAGAGTTTCGTATAGGGCACGTGTGCTCACCAGAGAGACAGAGAAAGACAGAGAGACAGAAAGTGAGAAATCACCTCTCAGGGGAATTACCACGCCTCAGTCCCTTCTCCTCCAGTCTCTTCTTGGGATTTTGAGCACACATGCACATGCACCCAGTGTGTGTTTTAAGCTATTGGGTCCGGGACTCAAGCCACAGTCAAATACATGGGAATCCAACAAAGTAACTATTACACCATCTGTTAGTGCTGGGACCTATTTCTTAGTTACTTAAATGGGATCATCATCTAAATGTATTACTCAATAAAGCTTTCTCATGGAGTTTATCAATGAAATATTTTTATTAGTTCTTATAGACATCTAACATTCTTGTTAATAATATTACTGTGCCATTATATATGGCAATATCCTAGTTTATTCAATCAGTTTTGATTCATGGACATTTCGTTTTTTTTTTAATTTTTTGCTCTTGCAAACAATGCTGCAGAAAACACCCTGCCTTCTGAAAATTTTATTTTCTTTCAAAGATAGGTTATATGTTCCCTAAATTATTTTCTAAAGCATGTTATGATTCCTCTTTTTTTCCCAGTAAGAATTTTCTTAAACTTGCTTAGAGTTATTAACATAAACATATTATTCTGAGGCATGTATTGTAAAACACAGAATTTCTTACCTTCTAGAATGTATCTTATTGCATAAATAGTAGCTTATGGAGAAATAAAGTGTTTATCAACAGATTTTGTAAATGAGCATTTTGACAGTGTTCAAGTAGAGAATATTTTCTTAGATATTCTTACTAAAATTTAAAACTTGATATTTTATATTACTCTTATTTTTTAGATAATGCCTCCCAGCCCGAGACCAAAGCCATCATTGAAAATTTGATTCAAAAACAGGACTTCAGTCTTTCTGTTGCTTTAGATGGTGGTTCTGTGCTGGTCACATACCCATATGACAAGCCAGTACAGACAGGTATGTAGAATGCCATTTCATATGTATGCTATTTAAGCTAGATAGGAAATGCAAATTAAGTAATAGCCCTTCTAAATTATTTTAAATGGTGAACAGTTGAGCATACTTCATGAACAAATACTCCACCTGTAAGATTTACATACATCAACAGTTCAAAGTTTTGAGAGAAGATATCGGAGCTTTATTGAGTCTAGCCATCTTGTCACATCAGTTAAATTTAGTCCCGCAAGTATTTACTGAGCATTTATTATGTCTATGTATATTGACAATACATAATATGGATAGTACCTGCCTCAAACTTACCCTCAGAATTACCCTCTCCTACTCTAAACTTTGACTGAGTGGTTTTACTTTGTGGTAAGTTAGCCATTTGTTGAATCTCTGTGGAGTCACAGTATATCCTAGAGATAGTTTATTTTCTTTTTTTTTATTTCATTTTCTTTTATACATTCAATCACATTGTTTAGCTTACAAAGTGAATATTTCAGTATGTGAACATTTCTCCCTAGTCCAGTTGATAAAACTATAAAATATCTTCAACAGATAATACCACATTTCTTTGTCCCATTAATGCTTTGCCTTCGTATTTTTCTTCTAAATGTCCTTCCTCAGGCCCTACTCTTCCACACACACTATATTTGGTATTTACACCCATTTGCTGTATTTGTATATCCTTCAGTCAGAGTGCGGACATTTGGTATATATTAAGTGGGGACATACAGTATCTCTCCTTCATAGCCTAGCTTGCTTCACCCAGCAGTAAATCTTCCATATTCTTCCACTTTCTGTCAAAAGCCAGGGTTTTGTTGTTTTTTATGACTGAATAGTATTCCATAGAGTATATGTGCCACTGTTTTTCTATCTATTCATCTGTTTGGGGGCATTTGGGTTGTTTCCATGACTTAGCAATTGTGAGTAGTGCCACAGTGAACATCGATGTGCAAGCACTTTTCCAATGAATTCTTCTGTCCTTTGAGGAGATACCAAGGAGTGGGATTGCTGGATCATATGGTAGTTCTATTTGTAGATTTTTGAGTAATCTCCAAATTGTTCTCCACAGTCACTAGACTAATTTACATTCCCACCAGCAGTGTAAGAGAGTTCCCCTTTTACCACACCCCAACCAACACTTATCATTTTTTGTTTTTTTAATCTTAGACATTCTGACTGGGGTTAGATGGTATCTCGTTGTTGTTTTGATCTGCATTTCCCTTATGATGAGGGATGTTGAGCATTTTTTCATATGCCTTTTGGCTATTTGTATGTCATCCTTAGAGAGTGTTTTTTTCAACTCCTTCTCCTATCTTTTAATAGGATTGATCATCTTTTTTCCAAACAGCTGCTTGAGTTCCTTGTGTATTCTGGTTATCAGTCCCTTATCTGATGCATAATTTCCAAGAATATTTTCCCATTCTGAGGGCTGTCGATTCACACTAATTACTGTGTCTTTTGCCATGCAGAAACTTCTTAGTCTGATGTAATCCCACTTGTCTATTTTGGGGATTATTGACTATGCTTTGGGGGTCTTATTTAAGAATTCTTTTCCTACCCCAATGTCTCCCCAGTGTTTTTCAGGAGCAGTTTTATAGTTTGAGATCTTGGACCTCTCACTTTTGACAAAAATCAAGTTTATGTCATTTTCAATGCACTTTATATAAGGGATATGGTTATTAGGCCACAGTTGCCCCCAAAAGTAATAAAACATAACCAAAAAAGTTTGTATTTAGTGTGGTAGCCTGTTGTATAAACTCACCAATAGTACCTCTTAATATAAGGAAGATGTTTGTCTTCTTAGTGTGATTATCTTGGGCTAAACAAAACCTTGCAGTTCAATATAGTAATTCCTCCAATATAAACTTCAGTGGGATGCAATGATTACTATTGAAGGAGCGGAAGATGACTTTTGTGAAGTTGAACTTACAGAAAAATGTTCGGATTTCTCCACTGACTTCTGAATTTTTCTTTTTGTAGTGGAAAACAAAGAGACTCTGAAGCATTTGGCATCTCTTTATGCAAATAATCACCCATCGATGCACATGGGTCAGCCCAGTTGCCCAAATAAATCAGGTATTTTTCCTACCCCTTGTTATTGTTGCTGTTGTGGGAGAGGAGGTCTTGCACTATGGTCTCATTGATCCTGCATTTCTCAATCCTTTCATAGATGAAAATATTCCAGGAGGAGTAATGCGTGGAGCAGAATGGCACAGCCACTTGGGCAGTATGAAGGTATGTTTCATAGGCCACAGAGTGGAATTATAAATATTGGCCACTCAGTGAACCAATAGGCAACTTTTCTGATAGAGCAAAGTAAATGTTATCTGCTTTGTGCCTTTCTTGATATGAATGGCATTTAAATTAACCTGAAAGTTATTTATTTATTTATTTATTTTGCCATTTGAAACATTTTCAGTAGTTCAATTTAGTTACATTAATTTTATTTACAATGTTGTACAATCACCATAGCTATTTCCAAAATCTTTTCCTTACCTCGGACAGAAATTTCACACCCACTAAGCAATGACTCTGCATTTGCTTCTCCCCACAATCCTTGGTAATCTACTTTATGAATTTGCCTATTCTGTGGAAGCAAATCTAGATTCCTAGATTTCATATAAGTAGAATTATACAATGTTTAGTATTTATCCTTGTGAATATAGCTTCTTTCACTTAGCATAATGTTTTTTTGTTAAGGATATCTATTTTGTGGCATATATCAGTACTTAATTACTTTATATTATTATTTAAAATTTTTTTACTATAGGTGTGCTTACTGAAGAGAGAGAGAAAGTGAGAAAGCATTCCCAGGGTGGGGGGGTAGCCATATTACAACCCTATCTCCTTTTGGGATTTTGGGCATGCATGTACATGTGCTTGGTATGTTTTTCAAGCCACCAGCTTTGGAACTTGAATTGCTCAGTCGGCCATGTGAGATCCAGTGTCTTAATCATCACTGCAGTGGCTGGCCCTCATTTCTTTTTAGAGCTGCATAATATTCCATTGTATGTATATACCACATTTTGATTATTGATTGATGCACTGATAAACATTCGGGTTGTTTCTACCTTTTGGCTATTGTGAATAATACTGCCATGCGTATGAGTATGCCAGTGTGTGTATGCCAGTGTGAGCAAGGATCTATTTGAGTCCCTGTTTTTACTTCTTTTGGGTATATCCCTCAGAGTGGAATTGGTAAGTCATGTTATAATTCTATATTTAACTTTCTGAGGAATTTTTAACTTTTTGAGGAACCACTGAACTGTTTTTCATAGCAGCCACCGCATTATACATTCCCACTTAGAACGTTTGAGGAGTCCACTTTCTCCGTAACCTCAGCAACACTTGTTTCCTATTTTGTTCTCATAGCCTCCTAGTAGGTATAAAGTGGTTTCTCGGTGTGGTTTTGATCTGCATCTCTCTGAGAGCCAGTGATGCTAAGCATCTTTGCATGTGCCAGTTGACCGTTTATATCTTTGGAGAAAGAGCTGTTCAAATCTTCAGTTCATTTTTATTTTTCTTTCTTTATTTATTTTTATAGTGCCAGGTGACACTTATGCCTGCCAGAGAGAGAGAGAGAGAGAGAGGAAGAGAGAGAGAGAGAGCGCATTCCCTACTGGAGTGTGATCGTGCTGCAATCCCTGTTTCTCCGTTCCTCCTTCCCATCGGGATTTTAGGCACTCAGGCACATGCACCTGGCATGTTTCTCTGCTTCTGGATCTGGAATTTGAACTGAAGTTGGCCATACAAGATCTGGCTCTCTTAACAACTGCACTATGACCTCTGTCCATTTTAAATTGGGCTGTTTGTCTTTTTATTGTTGAGGTGTAGGAGTTCTTTATATATTTTGAATATTAAATCCTTATCAGGTAAATGATTTGCAAATATTTTCTTCAATTTTGGAGGTTTTCTTTGCTTTTGTGTTCATACCTTTTGATTCATTAGTTTTTAAATTTTTAAAAAAGAATTATTTATTTAACTTGATAGATTGATTGGTTGATTGACCAGAGAGGGACAGAGAGAGAGGGGGAAAGTGAGAAAACAAGTCACCGAGTCTGGGACTCGACCAGGTCATAGTCAGGCAGTGGGAGTCCAGCATCTTCAACCACCACAGCACCTGCCAGCCCCAGTCTTTAAGTTTTCTGAAGTCCAGCTTACCTGGGTTTTTTTTGTTGTTGTTGCTTATACTTTTGTTGTTATATCTAATAATCCATTGCCAAATCCAAACTCATGCAGAGTCCTCTCTCATCTTTTTTTCCTAAGTTTTGTTTAGCTCCTATATTTAGGTTACTGATACAGTTTGAGTTCATTTTTGTGCACAGTGCGAGGTAGGAATCCAATCTCCTTTGTTTTTTGTTTTAATTTTTCCAGATAGTATATGTTCTTACCAGGGAGACAGACAGAAAGAGAGAGTGAGAAAGTATTCCCCATGGGGAGTGGTCATGCTGCCATCTCTTCTTCTCCATCTCTCCCTTCTTTTCGGGATTTTGGGTATATACACAGATTTGCCCAGCATGTTTCTCATGCCACTGAGTCCAAGACTTAAACTGTGAAGTCACCCGTGTGGGATTCAACGGCCTTAACTATCACACCACCAGCTGGCCTGAACCACCTTTGTATGTAAAAATTTAGGTGTCCCAGTACCATGTGTTCAAAAGGCTATTCCTCCATTGAATGATCATGGCAGTCTTGTCAGCTGGTTGTCAATGTATGGGCTTGTTTCCGGACTCTAAGTTGTAGTCCATTGGTTATTCCATTTTATTCCATCAGCGTATCTTTATGCCAGTACTACTGCTTTGAATACTGTAGCTTCATAGTAAGTTTTAAAACAAGAAAGTGCTAGCCAAGTGGCATGGTGGTAAAGGCAGCTGGATCCCACATGGCGGACTACATGGTTTGAGTACCAGACCCATCGACTTGAAAAACACAAAAATGCAAAATTCCAAGAGGAGAATGGATTGTGGTGTGGTCATCTCCCTGGAAGGCAAGATCACCTTCCAGGGAGATGACTTTCCCTCTCTCATTCTTTCTGTCTCTCTCTGGCAAGCACACATGCCCTGTAGCAAAATTAAAAAACAAACAAACAAACAAAAAACTGAGTTCTTCAATTTTGTTATTTTAAAGTATCATTTTGGCTATTTGTGGCTCCTTGCAATTCTGTTTGAATTTGGAGATTGGCTTTTATTTTTCTGCAAGAAAAGTTGTTAGAATTTTTTTAGAGTTTACATTGAATCCATAGGTCAGTTTTTATTACTATCTCAACAAGAGTGTCTTTGTTATTATTGTTTTGGTTATTTTTTAATTTTTTATTATTTTATTTATGTTTTATCATTGTTTTTATTGCTATCACAACAATATTTTCTTCCTATCCATGAATACAACATATCTTTCCATAGCATTCATTTCTTTCTGATAACGTTTTAATTGGTTATCATAAACCACTTCAAATTAGGCAGGAATTTTTAACCAGCTGTGTGGCTAGCTGGTCATTCATTCACATGTGCAACCAGAAAATTTTTATTCCCATTTCTGCTCACCTTTCTACCTTCATTATTAAGAACTAAGTGAGACACTTTGCTGTATTAGTGATAAATAAAAGATATATTCTGGGCCAGCCCATGGCATGGTGGTTAAGGTAGCTGGATCCCACATAGCCAATTATGGGTTCAAGTCTTGGACCTGGTGGCTTGAGAAACACACCAGGTATATGTGTATGCATACCCAAAGTTACAAAGAGCGGGAGGGAGAGATGGAGAAGGGATTGCAGCATGTCCATTCCCCATGAAAGTACTTTCTTGCTTTTTCTTTCCTTCTCTCTCACTTTTTTTCTCTCTCTCTCCCTCCCTCCCTGTCTGTCTGTCTGTCTGTCTTTCTGGTGAGTGCAGGCACCTTTGGCAAAATTTTTTTTTAAAAATGCATGTGTGTATTTGGTGGCTTATTGTACCAATAACTTTGTTACAGAATTAATTGATTTTATCTACAAGTGAGCAACTCTCAACATGGCATGAGAACTTCGAGACAGAAAAGATTATACCTAAATCTGAGTTGCAGCCTTTCCGTTATAGAGGAGGTGGTATTTAGGATGCGGAGATGGTGAAGTAGGACATTCCAGAAAGAGGAGGCAGTATGAAGACACCAGCAGCAGTCTAGTTGGGTAGGATAGATAGCATATGGGGTATAATGGAGAAGAGCAGAAGAGGAGAACAGAGTTTGGGGTTTTGAATACTTTATTTTAGTAAGGAATGGAAGCCACTGAAGGATTTAAGCAGGAATATAGTGATATGACCTGAACTGTGCTATGTGAAAAGTAATGTCTTAACAGTAGGTTAAGACAGTTTGGAGGAAGGACAGACAGTGCAAGGAGACTGGTTTGGAACAGTCTAGACAAAAAGTAATGAGGCTACATCAGGGCAGTAGCAGTGGGAGTGTGGTCAAGGCACAAAGTTTCAGAGAGAGTAGCAGTGGAACTGATAGGATTTGGCAAATTTTGGATGACATTGAAAGAAAAATAAAAAATGAGATTTCATGGCTATGTGAGAAACTAAGTTAATAACATTAACTGAATTAGGAAAAGAACAGATTTAGGGGAAGAGGTGGTTTTTTTTTTGGGGGGGGGGGGCTTGCTACAGGGCATGTGCGCTCGCCAGACAGACAGAGACAGAGATAGAAAGCAAGAAATCACCACCCAGAGGGGATGGCCACACCGCAATCCCTTCTCCTCCATTCTCCTCTCCGGCTTTTGGGCACGAACGCACACGCACCCAGCGTGAGTTTTAAGCCACCAGGTCCAGGACGCAAATCACAGTTGACTATGTGGGAGTCCAGCGACATAGCCATTACACTAACTGCTGGTCCCAAGAAGTGGTATTTTTTTTTTTTTTGAACGGTCCACACAGGCAGTTCCTTTACATGGGAAATGTTATTGCATATTGCAGGTAGGGCCATTGTCACCAGCAGGCTCCAGACTGAGGGTGTCCAAGGGGGAAGTGCTTACTTGTCTACCTCCAGAGCTCCAATAACAACTGCGAAGTTACAGGGTTTAGAGGGAAGCTAGCCCTCTGCATATACTTATTAATTCATTCATTTATTCAGCGAACCCTAATAAACCCCTTGTAACTACTGGGCACTGTGGGAAACACTGGAGATATAAAAACACATTAGCTATAGTCCCTGTCCTCAAGGGCTCTCTTAGGAGCTGTCATGTTTGGGGCCCATTATAATACAGAGCAGCTTACTTAACACATGTTGTGAAATGACTCATAGGTTCTCTGTTTGTATCTCCAAGATTTTCTGTTTATTACATTTGTTGTGATACAAAGCTTCATTCTTTTTTTTCTTTTTTTTTTTTTTTTTT
>NW_006207191.1:346204-397076 GCF_000334495.1 Tupaia belangeri chinensis
CTATAGGGTGCGTGTGCTCGCCAGACAGACAGACAGAGACATAGAGACAGAAAGCGAGAAATCACCCCCCAGGGGGGATGGCCACACCGCAATCCCTTCTCCTCCATTCTCCTCTCGGGATCTTGGGCATGCACGCACACGCACCCGGTGTGAGTTTCAAGCCACCGGGTCCGGGACACAAACCAACTACGTGGGAGTCCAGCGACATAGCCATTACGCTAACTGCTGGTTCCCACAAAGCTTCATTCTTATTTGTGGTTAACTTTCCTACGTTTGACTGTGGGCTTTATTTTCCAGGACTATAGTGTCACTTATGGTCACTGTCCAGAAATCACCGTGTACACAAGCTGCTGCTACTTTCCTACCGCAGCACAGCTCCCGTCCTTGTGGGCAGAAAACAAAAGATCTCTTCTGAGCATGTTGGTGGAGGTGAGACTTTCTCTTTTAACTAGAAGCAAACTCCCAGCAGTCTGGTCAATAAAAGCTTTATTAACGTTGTCTTAACCTTTTCCCAAAAACACGTATTATTTATTTTAAACTATATAGAAAGGAGAGTGTTGACCCTTTTATGTTGCCTAAATATTAGGTCATCAGGAAAGTCATGACACATTTTTCATTGCAATAAATAAATGCCATCCGTTCACGTGTCTGGAATCTGCTGTGACTTACGTAATTTGACCTTGTGGGATGTTGCAGGTTCTTTAAATTTGCCCATCACACAGAGTTGCTAGAGTGAGTGTACTGTAGTGAGAAAGCCATCATTCGAGGCACTGGAAGACTGGGTTCTAATATTTTAGGCTTTGACTGTATCAAAGTTCTCTTGTCTCCTTTCTCCACCTGTGCGGCTCTGAAAGCATTGAATGAGCAGTGCAGAAAGTCAGGGTCAGTGGAGAGAGAGAAATAAGTCAGTCTTGCGGGGTTTTTTCTGTGTGCATGATGCTTGTTTTTGGTCATGACTCAAGTTGTTGCTTCTAGAATATCTGACATTATGAAAACATAAATTTATAATTTAAATATCTTTTCAGGTTCACAAGGGAGTTCATGGACTTGTTAAAGATAAGACTGGAAAGCCAATCTCTAAAGCAGTCATCGTACTTAATGAGGGAATAAAGGTACACACCAAAGAGGGAGGTTATTTCCACGTGCTGCTAGCCCCTGGTGTCCACAACATCAATGCCATTGCCGATGGATACCAGCAACAACATTCACAGGTAGGAAGCCCAAATCAAGTAGTAGTATCACAATAAGTAAGCTCTTATTCTTTTTTTTCATTTATAGAGAGGGTTTTGCTATAGGGCATGTGCACTTGCCAGAAAGACAGAGAGAGACAAAGAGACAGAAAGTGAGAAATCACCCCCCGGGGGGTTGGCCAACGCCACAATCCCTTCTCCTCCATTCTCCTCTCGGGATCTTGGGCACACACACACATGCCCAGCATGAGTTTAAGCCACCAGGTCCAGGACTCAAACCACAGTCAACTACGTGGGAGTCCAGCGACATAGCCATTATGCTAACTGCTGGTCCCGTAAGCTCTTATTCTTAATAACATGTTTATTTTATTTTGAAGTTCTTATTAGAAAACTTGGAGGGTAAATAAATAAAAAGAATGACCACCACTTGACTATGATATCTTTCTATCCTTTGGCAACAAAAGGAAGATTTTTATAGCATTTTGCGTATTTTATATGACAGCGAATCTTGGTTTACCATAAAGGCCCTAAGCATATAATAGCAGGGGTATGATATGCCGTAAGTAAACTCGTTCGTAATTCTTGCTCTTTATCCTAGGTTTTTGTGCATCACGATGCAGCTAGTTCTGTGGTAATAGTCTTTGACACAGACAACCGGATATTTGGTTTACCAAGGGAGCTTGTGGTAACTGTATCAGGTAAAGAAATTTTAATTTTTAGACATCGAAATCCTGTCTCGACACTTCAGTTTAGAGTGGATTGCCTTCATGATTACCTGTAGCTAGTCATTTCTAACTAGCGCCTCCTAACTAAACATGATTTTCCCAGACCACTGTTCCTTATGCTCTCATGACTTGCCCTTCACCGTTTCAGAGGCCTTCTCTGACCCTGTCACCATCTCTGCCCTGCTTTTATTTTTCCATAATAGCACATATCACCACCTGCCATATATATGTATTCATTTCTTTGTCTGTATTTGATTTCTCCCACTAAAACATAAGCTGTGAGAGAGCAGAGATCTGCAACTCCAGAGTCTAGAATCAAAGTTGGCATGTAGTGGGGCTTAATCAAGAATTGTTGAATGAATGAATGATTTTCTTCACATTAAATAAGTTCCTAGGACTTAGACTTACATTATGTTTTTTCAAGATCCAGGAAAGAGGAAGTGTTTCTTTTCTCCAGGATTAATTTGTGCCATTGCTTGAATTCCTAAAAGGTTAGGAAGAAAAAAAATATATATATATAATATAATAACTCTGCTGTATTGTATCTATTTGGCACAAAAAAACTTTGGTTCATTTCTAAGTGCAATTTGGACTTAACACAATAACCAAGTTGTGTGAGGATCCTTACTTGAGAAAAAGTGGTATATTGGAAACTTGGTCCAATCATAGAGCCTGTTACAGAGTGTTTAAAAATTTCTTAGCTTGAACCAGGTAAAGTGTGAATAACTTACTGGTTAAAAATACAGAAACCAGGGTTCAGCCAGGGTTTAAATCTGCCACACATTAACTGTTGTGAACTTAATTTTTATTATTTTAATTATTTTTATGTTACTTAGACACTTACTTTGATAACCTTATGTACTAATATAAAACAAATGAGAAATTTTAGAATAAATGAAAATACATTGAAAAGGGAAAGTAGAAGTCCTTGATAGGTAAGAAACAGTTGCAGAACAATAAACACTAATTTTATTGTCATGAAAGGAAAAAAAATGTATACATACACATGCATATAGAAAGATCTAGAAAAATATTCACAAAAGAAATTTAAAATGATCTCTGGATAATGAAAAACATAAGTATGTTGGAGTTTTTTTTTAATTTTTGCTTACCTTTATTTTCTAATTTCACATACTGTACCTATGCTGTTTCTGTAATAATAAAAGGTTGTTCTTAACTATATGAAATAAGTGAGATATGCATATTATTATAAGTGCCATGGTAGGGGCCAGCAGATGGTTAAAGTGCTGGACTCTCACATGGCCAACCATGGTTTGAGTCCTGAACCTGGCAGCTTGCTTGCTCGCTCGCTCGCTCTCTCTCTTTCTCTGTCTTTTTTTCTCTGGTCAAATTAAGTAATAATAATAATAATAATAAACAAGTGTCATTGTCAGTAGGTGCTTATTCCTATTGTTTAAGTATAACTCCAGCCACATGATGGTTTTTGTTTGGCAGGTGCCACCATGTCAGCATTGATCCTAACAGCTTGCATTATTTGGTGCATCTGTTCAATCAAGTCCAACAGACACAAGGATGGCTTTCATCGGCTCAGGCAGCATCATGATGAGTATGAAGATGAAATTCGCATGATGTCAACTGGTTCTAAGAAGTCCCTCCTAAGCCATGAGTTCCAGGATGAAACAGACACTGAAGAGGAAACATTATATTCTAGCAAACATTGAGAAACACACTTTGCAAATCTCCAAACATAAATACCAAGCAAAATTACAGTTCCTCTTGGGAAACGCTATGTTAAGAAGAGATACTATCTTGCTTCTTCAAAGAGCTTCGGGAAGTTAACTTGCAAAATTTGTATCCTCTGACTTCTGGCAGTTTTGGACTTCCCTTCCTTAAAGTACTCTTAATCTTTAAAAAAAAAAAAAAAAAAAAAAAAAAGGTTTCTATTTATGCTGCAGAGATGGGTCAGCCACTCTTTTTTTTCTTGTTAATTTAAGATGAGCTGTTTGGAACTTATGTAATAATGGTGTAAAGCCAACTAGTAGATGTTGTATTTTGCACATCAAGTGTTTACTAGTGGCTTCAGCTTTTTTTCCTTTATTTTAAATGGCCAAAAGAATCCAGAAACATTAATGCAGGGACAGCAGTCAGAATCTGACATAAAGCTTTAAAAACTCAAGGTTTCCTCAACCTACTAAGGAGTACTTTTCTCTAGTTATTAAATAACTGGAGTTTCTCTTATTCAGGTTTAATGGAGGTTGGATTGATCTTTAAACATTTATAACATTAGGAAATGAATAAATGGGCTTCCGCGTTTGGCTTTCTGCCTGTTCCAAGGCTAGATCAGAACTGCTGGGCTGTGCTCTAGGCAAGATTTCACTACCTCTCTTGTAAGGCTTAGCAAAGTTCTAAACATCCTCATCATAAGGGAGAATTTTTTGACTGTTGTGACAGGTCTAAGTGTCCAGTTGAATGGAGCTGAGAGGGAGATCTAGCAGAAGCTAACTCACGTTGCCTATCTCTTGGTGAAAACACACAGGTGCTGCTGCTTTTATCTGTGAAGCACTAGTTTAGTCTAGGAATGCCAAATTCTTTAATATTTCCTAAATTTGAACCTTTTTCTATGTTGTACACTTAGGGCTTTCAGATGACCCAGCCATCTACAAGGTCCGAATTCTACCGAAAATATCTGGAAGTGTGGAAGAGACTGACTTTCTTAACCTACAATTGAACACAAAATTATACTTCGTGCTCCAGCCCATGCCTACTCCCTGTACTGGCATACTGTTACTGAAATAGCTTGGCCGGTCTTGTTCACACAGGCCTCTGAAAGTGATTGGGTTCTATTGTTTCATTTGACAGTCTTTTTGACCAACCAATCTTGTTCAAAGTTCAGTTGAAAGCTTTTGAATATGGCTCCCTGCATTTAAAAACATGTAAACTGTGGACTGCCATGTGATATAACATTGTGGTGTGAAAGTGTCTTCCTCACTGCCGGTCGGGCAAAGACCTGAAAGATTTGCTTTCTGTCGTGTCTGTCTTATCCACGCTGTCCAGTGGAAATGATGCTTCTGTAAATATGAGTATTACCAATGATCTAATGGCTTAATACCTTTGAATGTGTTCATGGCCAAGTTGCTGCTGAATTTCTACTAAATCAGGGGATCCAAAAACTTGCTCTCATCTTTTCAAGTTTTAGTCTCTATCCATCAATGTATTAGTCATCCTAAAGCCTTTATATAGACTGGTTTATCACCCTCTTGGGTCATTCAGTCAGGTTTTGTGAGGAATGCATCCAAAGAGGCTTTATAAAAAGAGATTTCACGTAGAAGGAATAATCAGGTTGTGACATTTGTTAATACATATCTGCTATAAATTTGGGTGGTTCAAAGTTAAGCCATTCTGGCATTAATCATGGTATTAGCAACTCTGAATCATGCCACCTCGCTCTCATCCCACCGCATACACAGAACAGAGCTTGTGGGATGCTAACAGTAAGTGAAATTTATATGATTTAAATTATTCTATTAATCCTTTACATTTTATTTAAAGGGATAATATGGTGTTATTGCTATTTTTTAGCTTTATTTTTAACAGTGCAAAGTCAGAAAACCAACAAGGGGCCTACAAGTGGCCAGCCCTGCTTGGGAAATAACAGCCAGGAATGAAACAAAGTTGATGTGACAGCTCTTGCTTTATTATTAGCATTGGTCTTCTGGAGGCCATGCCTTTTGAGAGTGTATAGTGGGGGTTTTTTTGTTTTGTCTTTTTCTTTAGAAATGAACATATAAATAGTTCTTTTAGTAATTGTTCCTGACAGGAAAACCAAATTCTGCTATAAATCTTGAATCTTTAATGAATTTCTAAATAATGCATTTAGCTAGAAAACAAGGCCTTTTCAGCCCGGGTTACCTATGAGCATGAATGTACAGGATCCATGACTACTAAGACTGTGTTCTCAGCCCTGCTCTGTCTTTGATTTGTGGATCTAATCTAATCTAAGACTGCATTAACTGCTTACGGCATTGAAGCCATATAAGATGGGGAATGCATCCTTCAGTGTTGCCCCAGAGACTTTCCATTTCCTTGGAGTCATGGAGGCAAGTACGTATCACAGTATTGAGAAATTTGCCCAAACCTGAGTTGTGCCTTTCTTTACTCACAAGGCATGGCTTTTTGTCCTGGTGATCAGTTTGTAAGCCTTCTTCTCTCCCAGCTCCTTAATAAAAGCAACGTGATTGAGTAGGAAATGTTCCAAGTGTCTGCCTGTCTGAATGTACTTGTCCTGATTATGGAATTCAGTAAAATAAGCCCAATTAATTTCAGAAGGAAAGACCCCTTGGTTTTGATGTATTTTGTAAAAACACTTGGCTAGGCCTAGAGTGGGGTCCTATCCAGTTGAGGAATGCTTGCTATTCTCATTAATGAGAAGTTGCATAGGGACTTCTGTCACTTTCTAGAATGGAAACATTGTGATTTGGCCCAGTGTGACTGATTGGTTCATCTTTGGTAATTTTCATATGAATGATATTTGCTGAATTGATGAATATTGAACTTAAAAGTAATTATGAATTGACAAATAAATAAAAGGCCGTGCTTATGTCTGAGCTTACTGTGTTTCTGAGCTAACACCAGGTTACTCAGTTACCATGACCTGTCCCTCCCCGACCCCCCATTCATTGATTTCCAGCACTAAACAGTTTTTTCTGTTTGTGCCAGGTTTTGTCCCTGCTGTATTAGAAGCTCCTTGGCTATGAATGCTGTAATAGTGCCATATGTTATGGTTCTCTGGTGGAATTGTTCTAACAGTAGCAACCCAGCATTTCCCTGCTGTTTTCATTTTATTGTTATTACTGAAAATTCCACTATGGTTGATTAATGTTCACTGATTTTTCTACCTAGCAAGCAACTTTTTGGGTATCTGATTTGTTTTAATTAATTCAGCTCCGGGGGTCCTTGATTAATGTCAGCTGAACTTGGATTTCTAGTTAATGAAGAAATCTCTCCCAACCCCCCGTTTCTCCTATTTTTAGCAATAACTCCATGATTCCACTTGACTTTCAGAACATTGTCCTGGCTGATTTTGATTTGACAGACTACATTATGAAATTTGAAAGTAGGTTTTCATTTTGAGGCAGTTGGATATAAATTATGTAAATATGTATGATTATGAGTTTTATAAATGGCATAACATGAGTGTACTAGCTGCATTCTGTGCTGGCCTTGCTGCAGATTTTCTGGAGTATGACATATGGTATTTTTTTATGCTCAGATTAAAAATCAACTTTCACATCTCCATTTTTCAGAGTGATCCAACCTAGCTCCAGAACAATCTATAGCTCTTCATTTGCGGTGCCTGACACCCATTCATCTCAAGTGCTTCAGTCTTTGGTTTATTTCATGCACTGTGCCTTCAAAATGAAATTTTTAAAAGGGACTTTCAATGAAGTTGAATAGTAGTTTTAAAAAGTCAATCTGTGTAATTTATGTGAAATCTAACTGTAATGAGGTCCTTTCTGTTTTTTATATGTAAACGGATCTACTAATCCTGTATAAAAGTTATTTTATGATGTTTGTCTTTGTGTTTTGTCTCATAATCTATTTTTTCCCCCAAAAGAATAGACCAGAAAAAAGTTAGGGATTTAGTTTTTCTACCAGAACATGGGGAAAGGAGTTCCAGACTTAGGGTGCTATGTGTAGAATTTATTTATTTTTTTGAGAGGTTTTCGCTATAGGGCATGCGCTTGTCAGAAAGACAGAAACAGATAGAAAGTAAGAAATCACCCCCCAGGGGGGATGGCCACGCCACAGTCCCTTCTCCTTCGTTCTCCTCTGGGGATCTTGGGCATGCACGCACACGTGCCCAGTGTGAGTTTAAGCCACTGGGTCCAGGGCTCGAACTGGGGTCGACTACATAGACATTGAGCAACATAGCCATTACACTAACTGCTGGTCCCTTGGCCACATTCTTGATACTGCTACTCTAACAGAAATTGGGAAAACAAAGTTCTATAAGAAATATGACCTGTGCTGACCAGGAACTCATTGTCCAAGTCAGAGAAATAAAAATGGAAATAAGCTGTACTTCAGTAGTGATTATTAGGTCCTCTGAAAAGAAAACCTCTGCTGTAGAGGAACGAGAACACAGGGATCTGAGCATGGACATTGGAGTTGGGCCAGTCTGTGGCAGATTTACAGCTCTGCCACTTGCTTCCCGTGTGACCATGTATTGTACAAGCGTCTTAGCGTTCTGAGTCCCAATTTCTCTACTGGAAAAGGAATGACCTTGGTAGGATTGTCGTGGAAACCAAATGAAATGTGAGCAAAGGGCCCACCATAATATTTCACTCCGAATTGAATGCCTTAGTCACCAACATCATTTTCCTTCACTTGCTGTTTTTTGCTCCCTTTGAAAGAAAGTTATTTTATCAAATGAATGAACCAAGATCTGTTTCTAAGTGATCCTTTTTGTTTAGGAGACATCCCTACATGTGAATACTAAAAACAAACAAAAAAGACAAGCTATTTCCTATTATGTGGTTCAGTAAACGTTTAAAAGCGTGGCCGTAAAGTTTTAATTGTGCCATTTTATATTTGTGTTTAAATGAAATTAGATTGTATTTATGCTTCTTCAGTGAAAACAGCCCTGTTAATTACCCTTATTTGGTCATTACACATTGTATTTATGCTTCTTCAGTGAAAACAGCCTTTTAACTGCTGCAGAAGTCTGACCAGTGATAATGGTTCCTTTCCTCTCCCTGTTTAAAGTATTTTTATGAATTTTCTCAAGTTTTCTCAGACCTGAAGCAAGAAAAGCAAGAACCCTTGTGGTTTGTTTCATGAACAGTAACCTACTCACTGTATCCAGTTTTTCAGATTTCTGAGAGCGGATTGTTCTCAGCAAAGTAAACGTGAGGCGAATCCCACTATCCATTCTAAGTGCCATTGTCTAGGTCTCCATCTCTTATTCCCACCTGCAGTTGGAATGCCATCTGATTCTACGCCATTTATTGTAGACCTCGGATAAATTTGCCCTTAATTATCACCCGCAATTTGAAAGCAGTGAATTCAGCAGCTAAATCCCAGATAATTAACTTTAGTATCACATTTCCACCTACAGCAATCAGAATGTTATCTGTTAGGTGCTATTTCTTTGGCATTTTAGCTGAGGTCGGATGGAATCTTATTATTTTCTGTAACTGTGTAAAAAGGTGTAGATGAGGTGAGCAAGACCGAAATCGGCTGGAATAGAGCGGGGTGCAAGTTCAGGGGTCAGCCTGGGAGAAGGAGGAAGACAGAAGTGTAAGGAGATTTACTGGGTAGATTGAAGGTATGGTCATTAGAAGCTAAGAAATCGATTCATTCCATTAGAAAATATGATGAGGCGGTGATAAGGTCAGAGCCATAGGTGGAAAGGAAAAGCAGCAGGCAGAGAAATCTAAGATGGAACATAGAGAAACAGCACAGATTAAACAGCAGTTGTTATGACAACATAGATTATATTCTGTGATTGTCATGGAGGGAGAACCATGGCCTAGTCTGAGAGATCTGAATCCCTACTGCCTGGAAACATTTGAAGTTACTCCAAATTGATATTTATTGTTTCTTACTATGTATCATAGGGTTCCTAGTAGATTTCAAGACCAAACCAGCTGATAATTTAGAGTCTTACAGTGAGGTGCCTATAAGAATGAATCCAGGGACCAGCAGGTGGCGTGGTGGTTAAGGAACCTGACACTCCCACATGGCTGACCATGGTTTGAGTCCTGGACCTGGTGGCTTGCTTTCTCACTTTCCCTCTCTCTCTCTTTGTGTTTCTCTCTGATCAAATTAAAATAAATAAAATAATTCTTTAAAAACAAAAGAATTCATCTGAAAACTAAGGGAATAGAATAGCTAGAGAGTGGGCAGGTTATGGTGATAATTGAATTGGAAGATTGCTGGATTTTTCCCCCCTGAAATTGCAGAGAAAAAGAAACAGCCACAACGGGGTCCTCATGCTTAGGTAGACCTAGGGACAAACCTGAAGCCTTCTGTGGCCTCCACCAACACAGCAGTGCCCCTTCTTCCTGTACCACCATAGCTGGGCCAGATCAGTGGATTTCAAAAAATAATCTTAGAATAGGTTTAGATTTATAGAAAAGTTCTAAAGATAATAGAATTGGGCCTCCAGATTTTTATGTGAAGGATGTGGGTGTTGGGAAGAAAAAGAAGGATCATATAAACAGTTGTCTACTTACCAGGACTTGAACACATTTGAAAGAGGCGCTGGGAATAGGGGAAAGGGTGTCTAGAACCAGTCTGCAATTAGTTCCAGGTCACCCACTGTGGTACTGTTGTTAGGTGCCTGAGTTAAGCTTCTAGTGGACAATATCTCCATTCTGGAATTGGGAGATCTTGCAATGTCTTATCCGTTAACAAAGAGCAGAAAAGTTTCCACATCTTTTTCAGATCTTGACATTATCAAACACTGGAAAACAAGTTCCTAGACTTAAATGTTTTCAACAACAACAAAAAGGATAAACCTGAGGCTATCCCAGAAAGCTATAAATGGGGCATGATGGTTAAGGTGGCTGGATCTCACATGGCTGACGTTCAGGCTCAAGTCTCGGACCCAGCAGCTTATAAAACACACTGGGTGTGTGAGCATGTGTGCCCAAAATCCCAAAAGGGAAACGGAGGAGAAAGGATGGTGGTAGCATGGCCATCCCCTCTAGGGGGTGATTTCTCTCTTTTTCTTCCTGTCTCCATTGAACACATGCACCCTGTAGCAAATTGAAAAAAGAGAGACAAGAGAAAGAAGAAAGCTAAGTATTGGGTTTTTGGAAAAGTCATGACGTATTCTTCTTGGGTTTTTTTTTTTTCTATACAAAAATCCATCATGACTTTTCCAAGGATCCACTAACAGCAAGACTTCTGGAAATGAAAGTGCAGAAACGACCTGGGTAATTGTCGTGGCAGACTGGGCACTGAGAAGCCGTGAAGTAGAAGAGTCATAGAAAGTATCTCTTACACAGCACAGAGACAAAAGGGTAGAAAATATGAAGGAAAGGGAGGGTGAACAAAACAGATTCCACGTAAGACTCACACATGTTTGACAATCAGCATTCTAGAGAAAAGAAGAACGGATTATAGGAAACTATTTTAAGAAATGATGAAAATCTTCCCAAATTGATAAACGATATCCATCAACTGATTAAAGAAACTCCATTCAACCAAGAAAAAGTAAACGTTCTCAGACACATCAGTGAGACTACTAAGCACCAAAGACCAAAGAAAGTAAAACAGAGAAAATAACCTAAAAAAAAAAAAGAGCAGTTAGACTGAGATTAGACTCACTCCCAACAATGGAAACCAAAGTCTGGTCAAACTATACTTCGGAAGTGCTGAGGAGGGCTGACTCTGCGCTCTGGTGGTTAAGGTGGTTTGGTCTCACATGACCAACCATGTAGTTCAAGTCCCTTACCTGGACATTTGAGGAAACATGCCAGGAGTGTGTGCGTGCATGTCAAAAGTTCTGAAAGAAGGGGGAGGTGGAGAAGGGCTTAGCGGCATGACCATTGTCCATGGCGGGGGTATTTTCTCCTCTCTCTCTCAAGATAGCACATGCCCTCTAGCAAAAAAAAAAGGGGGGGATATTTAAAAACTTCCAACATAGAATTCTATATTGAACATGTTTTTCAAGAATGAAGGTGAACTCCCAAGTAGCTGAAAACTGGTGGCAGCCTAGCTCCCTGCCTCCCAGTATTTCACTGCAAAATAATGAAAACTAAAAAAGGAAGGGAAAAGTAAATCTATACAGAAATCATACTCTTGGCATAATTTGAAATCAAAGATATTTATTTATTTATTGTTAGAGAGCTTGTTTACTTGCCAGAGAAAGCACCCCATGATGGGACATGGTCATGCCCATGGTGTTTTTCAAGATGACAAGGTCAGGATTTGAACTGTGGTCAGCCATGTTGGGATCCAGCTCCCAGCCTGCTTACCCATTGTGCTGAGGGCCAGTGCTAAAGTTAGAAAATTTTGAAACTTGCAAGTGTGAATGAGATGAGAAAAGCCCAATTGCATTGTGCCCTTTCACAGGCCCGCCCCACCCCTACCCAGGGCTCAGTGGCACAGAGGCAGGTGGTGGAGAGAAACCACAGGAAGACAGAGATGCCCGCAGCAGAGGTCATGTGCCAACGTTGGCCTAAAACAACTGCCAGGAAGACCAAGGCCACTAAGTCTGAACAGTCTTCCCAAAGACATGCCCAAGCAGATCGGAGCACGCACCAGAGGAAACGGCTTCAAAGTGAGCCCAGCTTACAGCCGGCAGGTGTGATCAAAAGGGGCTGTCTGAAATACTTATTTTCTAGTGAATGAAAAAAGAAAAGGAAGAAGAAACACCCTTTCACAATTAGGTGATAGAAGAGAAAAGAAGTAAAAGGGTAACATTTAGAGTTCTGTAGTTAAATGGAAACTACAAAATAGGAGCAATCATAACCCTTCATCATCACCAAAACAACGAAAACCCACTTAAAGTATTTGAACTTTGTTGACAAAAAAGACCTTGGTCACAGAATATGAAAATATAAATAACAGATAGGAATATTAGTAAGGGAAAAAATGAGAGAATGAGATGATCTATGTAGAAAATACAACATAATCTACTGAAACAGTAGAAATATTAAGAATTTCATTCCCATTCTGAGTTGGTAGGCTGACTTGAAATAGATCTCAGTAAGAATAGAGAACTTGGGTTTTTAAAAAATGTCAAAACTGTTTGAAGGACTGGAGACCTACTAAGACGGGAAGAACTTATGGGCTTGAGATCCTAGACCAAAAGCAGGAAAGAGGTGAACGCGATAGTACATTTTTGACCCCGAGGCATTTGTTGATACCTAGGCGGTGCCTAAGAAGCAGAGACACCAAACACAGAGAGGCCAGGCAACAGATGTTTTAGGCAGTATCCCTGGGTAGGGAAAACTAAAGTGACCACAATTAAAATGAAGAGCTAACTATACCTATACCAATTTTAGCAAACATAAAACCCCTCCTGTATTAGTTCTACCTCGTACTGGATTAAGCAGACCTGCCCCAACATGAACTGCCTGCAAGAGGAAGTAGCAAACTCTCCAGAGCAAAATATCAGCCAGAGCCTCAGAGAGTTACTACAACTCTCCCTCAATCCCCGTAAAGTTTATTCATTGTAGGGCCAGCAGATGGCATGGCTGGATTCCCATATGGCCAACCGCAGTTCAAGTCCCGGACCCACAGTTTGCTTTCTCTCTCTCTCTCTCTCTCTCTCTCTCAAACTCTGTCCCTCTTTGGTCAAATTAAAATAAATAAGTTAAATAAAATAATTCTTTTTAAAAAGTTTATTAATTGATTTTTTTCATGAGCAAGAGTAAGAGAGAGACAGATACCCCCAAAAGGGTCCCACACCACAATCCATCTCTGGCCAACTCTAGGTCGTGGGGATGTATGTTCAGGTATGTTTAAGTCCCTAGACTCGAACCCTGAACCTTTTCATGTGGATCAGCCTCACAGAACATTGCATTACCACTGTGCCACCATCTGGGCCCCTACTACAAATGTTTATAGTATCTAGCACCCAAACAAAAGTTACTCTTTTTTTTTTTTTTTTTTTGAGAGAGAGATTTTTGCTACAGGGCATGTGTGTTCACTAGAGAGAGAGACAGAAAGCAAGAAACCATGGGGATGGCCAGGCCGCAATCCTTTCCCTGTTCTCCTCTCGAGATTCTGTGCACATGTGCACAAGCGCTTGGCACGAGTTTTAAGCTTCTGGGTTCAGGACTCAAACTGCAGTCAGCCATGTGGGATTCTAGCGATGTAACCATTATGCCATTTGCTGGTCCCCAAAAGTTACTCTTATTATAAGTCAAGATCAAATGATAAAGATTAAGTAGAAAAAATAGAAACAGTCTCACAAGAGATATAGATTTCTCAATTATCAATCAAAAATTTAGAATAGTGATGAGTAAATTCAAGAAAATAGAAGACAAGATGAAGAACTTTAGCAGAGAATTCAAATGATTAAAAAGTTGAATAGAGAGCCAGCTCAACAATGCAACAATTAAGCCCTTTGCATAGGGAGCTGGATTCCACAAGGCCAACTGTGGTTTGTGTTCTGGCCCTGGCTGCTTGAAAAATATGACTCCGGCATGTATGTGTGGGCCTGGAACCCTGATGGGATAGAGAAATGAAGGAGGAAGGATTGCAGTATAACTATTTTGGATAACACGGAGCAAATGTATTTTTTCTCTATTCCTTCCACTAAGCACACCAAGAACTTCATCATTACACATTAAACAAAAATAAGACTCAGAAAAGTGGAAAGAAGCCCAACTGGCCAGGAACCTCGGGATCTAAAGAACATGGAGGTGAGCTCCATGGGATTTTTTTTAATACCTCATATATCCCATAATGGGTGCCAGAGAATCTAGAAACTGAAAAACGCCAGTGAAAAGGCCAAAGGAAAGCCTCTCTTCTTTAGATAAAGGACCAGGACATGGGTAATCTAATAAGATAGGATACTTTTAGACAATAGTTGCACTACTCAAGGCAAATGTCACAGAAAAAGCACCGCCCATCGCCACATCTTGCCAGCAAAGGCTGAGTGGGGAGCCTAGACCCTGCCCTCACCTGTCTGTAACGAAGCACCCCCCACACCCTATCTGGGTGGTATCAAAGAAGGCCAAGTGGGGGGCAGGGCGTTCACACCGCGCAGTAGTGCCATCGCCTCAGTGAGGGCCACACGGGGAGCAGTAACAAGGCACTTCCTCCTGCAGGATCACAGAGGCGGAGGGAGAACCTGAGCCTCCACTCCTCCTGGAAATGGAAGGGCAGCACAGTGTCAGAGGAAGTCTGCTTCATCCGAAATTTAAATAAGACCCAGAGTCTCGTAAGGTAGCTTCTAAAACATCCCGGATGCAACAACAACAACAAATCATTCACTGTGCCAGAAAATCAGAAAATCTCAACTTGAATTTAAAAAACTATCGCACTTGCCTAGTGGTTAAAGGAGTCTGACCCCACATGGCGGATTATGTGGTTAGACTCTTAACCCTAGAGGCATAAAAAACAGGTCAAGTGTGTATATGTGCACCCCAAATTCTGACAGAATGGAGAAACGGAAGGATGGGATTGCGGCCTGACTTCGCCCCACTGGGGGATGCTTTCTCCATCTCCCACTCTCTCTGACGTGGGCACGCACTTTCCGGCAAATGAAGAAAATGAAGAATAGGGGTCAACAGGTGGCACAGTGCTTAAGGCACTGGACTCCCACATGGTCACTATGGTTCAGGTCCCAAACACCATGACTTGAGACTCCTGCAGTGCCCAAAATCCTAAGAGGAGAAGAGAATGGATTGTCGTGCAGTCATCCCTCCGGGGAATAATTTTTCACTTTCTGTCTCTCTCTCTCCACCAAGCACACATGTCCTATGGCAAAAATCTAAAAATAGAAAAAAAAAGTAATAATAAAAATAATAATAAATAAAAAGACAACATACATCATCATCCAGATGACATTGATGTCAGAATTACCTGATAAGGATTTTATTTAAGTTTAGTCATTTCCTCCATGAGTGAGAGAAACAGAGAGACAGAAACCCCAACAGGGTCTTTATTATTATTTTTTAATTTAACTTTATTTATTTTAATTTGACCAGAGATGGAGGGAGGGAGGGAGGGAGGGAAGGAGGGGGAGAGAGAGAGAGAACGTGAGGAAACAAGTCGCCAAGTCCGGGACTCAAACCAAGGTGGGCCATGTGGGAGTCCAGTGCCCTTAACCACGCCACCTGCTGTCCCCCCCAACAGTGACTTGACACCTCAGTCCACCCTCAGCCTCTGCAGCCCTGGATCATATGTGCGTGCCCCGCTTAGAAAGGTCTCAGGGCACTAACCTGGGACCTTCCCATGTAGGCCACCTTGACAGAGCAGTTGCTTTTTCTTTCGTTTTTTTTTCTCACCACTGCCCAATTGTCTGGCATCTTGACAAAGATTTTTTTCTTTTAGAGGTTTTTGCCTTAGGGTGCATATGCTCGAGGGAGAAGCAGAGACAACGAGAGGGAACGTGAGGGATAGCCAAGCCACAATCCCTTCTCCCGGGATCTTGGACACACACACATGCGCCCTGCGGAATTCTCAAGCCATTGGATCCAGACTCGAACCACGGTCGACTATGTGCGAGTTCAGCGATGTAACCACACCACCATCTGTTGGTGTCCCCCACAAACATTTTAAAGCAATTATGATTTAAAAAAAAAAAATACTTTAACAAGCAATTACCAACTTAGAACAAATGTTGACAGGAGGCTCGGCAAAGAAATCGAAGATATACTGAGAAAGTCAGCAGAAATTCAAGGTCTGAAAAAATACAGTAATTGAAATAAACTCAGCAAACGGGCTCGGCAGCAGCACGGAGAGAACAGAGGAAAATCGCCTTTCCTCTCAGTGCACCTTAAGGTATTACAGTAATTATGACCTAATGTGGAGGCGTGGGGCTGGAAAGCCAGTACAAGTCCAGAGGCTCGTTTGCCCTCTCGTTGCTCAAAAACCGTAAGATAACAAATTCACCACCAGGTGGCGGTGTCTGCGGAGACTAGTCTATCCCATCAGCCCTGGAGCCCGGGGCGGAAGAAGGCGCGGACGTGGCTCTCTGGCCCACAACGCCTCTACTCTCCTATCCCGACTGACGTTGGACAACAAAGATGGCGGCAGGAACCAGCAATTACTGGGAAGGTGAGGGCCAGGCCTCCGGGTGGGTTTCCTGAGGGATAGAAGGACTAAATGAGGACGGGTCTTGCGGGAGGACGCAGAAGGAAGAGCCAGGCCCCCGGAGCGGCCGCACTGAGGGCTCGGGCTTGCCCAGTGGGATCCGTAGGGCCTAGGGACGGAGGAGACCCAGCGGTCTGGGGCGTGGGGCTGGCCTGACCCGGGCCGTTGTGGGCCGGACCTCGGGTAGGGTTGGGCAGAGCGGACAGAGCCGCGATGAGGGGAAGAGACCTGAGTGGCTGGAGTAGCCCTGGTGGAGAGGATAGTGGAACTTGGACGATGGGTCTTAGGGTACGAACTGTACGAAGAGGACTGAACGATAAAGAAGATCCGGAGCCGCGGAGACTGGAGGAGTCAGCGCTTGGAGTTGGGAAGAGAGAAAGGAGGAAACTTGTTAGTCCGGGCCATCGGGCGAAGTTTGAGCGGCTTGTGTCCTGCTAGGTCCCCAAGGCAGCTTCGGTCTGGCACTTGGAGGTTTGGGTGTTTGGAAGGCAGAGAAATCCGGTTTACCTTCTGCTCTGGAATCTTGGATCGGTTTTATTAGAAAGTTGAGCGAACCTGTGTAAAGTATATAATTATTACATTTGCTATACCTCGCCCACCAAGAAAAGTTCTCGTGATTTGACAAGTACATTTATTTAATTCCTGGAAATGTAGTCCCACACAGTGAGCTTATGTGAAACTCATTCCTGGACCATAGTAGTCAGCAAAGATCAGGAAATGCTCACCTTTTTTTCCCTGTCTTCTTTTCTTCTTGTCTCTGCTTTACTGCAACATAGGAGCTGCTTTCTGAAATCCTTTCCCCTTCTGACCTGTTCCCAGTTGCTACCCACTGTAGGCTCTGGAAACCACAGTTTTGTCACCGTCGGCCACTTAGTCTAAGAAACTTAATTCTAACTTGCCTCCCAGTTTAAAAGTAACTCATACTTATCTGTCATACTTTCAACAAAGCTTTTTACTGATGTTTTCTATTGGAGAAACAGTTATTAAAACAATTGTTAAAGTTACAGAGAAACTGCTTATAGCTTAAAACGTGTATTAAAATCCCCATTTGTGGGTATTAGCAGGTGGCGTAATACTGGACTCCCATGTAGTCTACCATGGTTCGAGTCCCAGACCCAGTGGCTTAAACTCACGCTGGGCACGTGTGCGTACGTGCCCAAGATCCCAAAGAGATTGCAGCGTGGCCATCCCCCCTGGGGGGTGATTTTTCACTTTCTGTCTCTCTCTGGCGAGCTCACCGGCCCTGTAGCAAAAACTTCTCAAAAAAAAAAAAAAAGTCCCCATTTGTGATCTGTGTACTAGCTAGAAAACATTTTAAAATTACATAAAAGTTGCTTTTGGTATCTTTAATACCAAATATTTTTTTTGAAGCACCATCCATAATAATGATAGCAGCTTATTGACAACCTACTCAGTGCCAGATGCATTAAGCCTGTGATTACTAATTCATAGAAAACCCCCCGAAGGTAGATGTTTAATAAACAAAAAGCTAAGGTTCATAGATAATGTAGATGGTCAATAAATCTCAGAGCCCATAAGTGGCCGAGCTGAGATTCAAACAGATTTGGTCTCTGGGCATGTACCCTCCACTGTGTAATTCTGCTTATTTCTTCTGGTATATTTCAAAGTATATTGAAATAACATTCAGTATTCTTTATCCTTGAAAGAGCAGTTCTTATACTATTCCTGTTTACATTTCAACCCTTTTATTTTAACCTCCATTTCACCATGAATAAGTACTCACATCTGTGTGTGAGTTTTCAGGTGTGTCTTGTCTTACTCAGTACAGTACCAATTTCTCTGCTTGTTTTTTTCTGCTTTAACATATTTGGCTCTTACTTCTGTCATATGCATATGTGATCTTGGTAGGAGCACATTGGGTATTCTTAGTTTTAAGTTAGCTGGTAAATTCATGCAGTGCTGATCATAAACCTTATTCCATTCCTTTGTGATACATGTTCTCTCGTTTTCCTCTGAATTACAGAATTTTAGCTGTTGCAGTAGAAATAATTTCAGAGATGTTAAAACAGCATTTGTTATCTAGTTGTCTGTGGAAATGTCACATCTCCCCTTGCTACTTCCTTTCTTACCTGTATGAGGTTTAATAAGTGACTAATTTGCTTTCCTAGGTAAGCCTTTGGTTTTCTCCTTTTAACACTTTTATTTAGAGAGGAGAACCAGATCAATGTATGATTATTTTCTGAATTTATTTTCTTCAGAGTAACCTTGTGATTTTCATATCTACTGATGGACTTTTTGTGTCTAATTATCTTCTTTTATAAATTTGTTAAAGATCTCAGGAAACAGGCTCGACAGTTGGAAAATGAACTTGACCTGAAACTAGTTTCCTTCAGTAAACTATGTACAAGTTACAGTCACAGCAGTGCCCGAGATGGAAGACGCGACAGGTATAGGTACTACCAGAATCTCTTATGCCTTATAATGTTTTTAAAAGCATTAAAGAATAAAATAAATGTATAACTTTGGTAATTTGATCTGTTGGTAAAATATTGGTGTTTTGTTATTGTTTTTTAGTAACTGATTAAAATTATTCCTAATTCTTAAGGCTAGCGTTTATTTGAGATCCTTAGTCAAAAATTTTGACTATATTAGAAGGAAAACTGATAGGACTTAAGAGTCAGTTTGGGGACCAGCAGATGGCACCATGGACTCCCACGAAGTCCACCACGGTTTGTGTCCCGGACCCAGCAACTTAAAATTCACACTGGGCTTGTGTGCATGTGTGTCCAAGATTCTGAGAGGAGACTGGAGGAGAAGGGATTGTGGTGTGGCCATCCCCCCTAGGGGGGGCGATTTCTGTCTCTCTGTCTGTCTCTCTGGTCAGCACACACACCCTATGTCAAAAATCTCTTTAAAAAAAAAAATCAAGTTTGTATCAAAAGTAAGTGTTATTTTTTTTTTTAATAGAGTTTTTTTGCTATTGGGCATATGTGCTCATCAGAGAGACAAAGTGAGAGATCACCCCCTGCAGGGGGGTGGCCACATCCCTTCTCCATTTTCCTCTCGAGATTTTGAGTATGCATGCACATGCACTCCATGTGAGTTTTAAGCTGCCGGGTCTAGGACCAAATGTGGGTCTGGGACCAAACCGTGGTCAAATACATGGGAGTCCAGTGATGTAACCATTGTGCCATCTGCTGGTCCCTCAAAAATAAGAGTTTATAGTTAAACCAGTGTAAGGAAATGTGGCTAATTTGTTCACATTGTGTTTCTTGTGTGTTCAAATTGCTAAATGTTTCTGAGAAACTTACCCAGAAGTAAAGTGGACATACAGCTCTTCTGATGTTTACTCTAATAGAATGAATGTCACACATTATGCATTCTCACTTCTCGCTGTTAGTTGTTGAAGCTAGGGGTTTTTTGGTATTTAAAAAAAAAAAAAATGTCTTTCTACATTGTGTATATGATATTTTTTTTTTTTTTTTTTTTTTTTTGGGTGCATGGGCGCATTGGAGAAAAAGAGAAAGTGAGAAATCACCCTCACGGGAGGGATGGCCATGCCACATTCCCTTCTCTTCCATTCTCCTCTCAGGAGTTTGGGCATGCACACACAATCTCCTGCCACGTCTCTCAAGCCACCAGATTTGGGACCCAAACTGTGCAGTTGGCCATGTGAGATCCAGCTGACACAGCCACCGGCTGGCCCTCGAAAACGTATTCTTGTCTTTGAATCTTAGACTCACTTTAAATTTACACTCACTTTAAGTTACCTACTTGTTTTGGGACCAGCAGTTAGCGTAATGGCTATGTCGCTGGACTCCCACGTAGTCAACCGTGGTTCGAGTCCCGGACCCGGTAGCTTAAACTCACGCCGGGATTGTGGCGTGGTCATCCCCTCTGGGGTATGATTTCTCGCTTTCTATCTCTCTGTCTGTCTCTGTCTGTCTGGCGAGCGCACGTGCCCTATAGCAAAAACCTCTCCAAAAAGAAAAAAAAAAGAGAAATTACCTACTTGTTTTTAAAAATATCAGAATATATATAAGACATTTAGAAAGAGCTAAAGAATAATATAGCAGATCCCCATGCACCTGTCTCCCGTTTTAAGGTATGATCATTGAAATTTCCGATGGTATCCCACTTTCTCCCTCCCCATAATCACTATCTTTCTGTCTGTCTAGCTATTTATTCATTCATTTTTAGAGTAAGGGTCTTACGAGGTTCCCCAGGCTGGCCTCAAACTCGTGATCCTCCTCCCTCAGCCTCCTGAGTACCTGGGTACATGCTACTGCACCTGGCTCATATGTTTCTACTCTTAAGCAATTCATAGAATCCTACTGTAGTTATTTATTTATTTATTTGGAGAGGTTTTTGCTATAGGGCACGTGTGCTCGTCAGAAAGACAGAGAGATAGAAAGCAAGAAATCATCCCCCCAGGGGAGATGGCCATGCTACAATCCTTCTCCTCCATTCTCCTCTCGGGATCTTGGCCATGCACGTACACGCACCCAGCGTGAGTTTAAGCCACCAGGTCCGGGGCTCGAACCATGGTCGACTACATGGGAGTCCAGCGACATAGCCATTACGCTAACTGCTGGTCCCTCCTATTGTAGTTATTTTATAACTTGCCTTTTTATCATTGTATTTGAGATTTAACTATGGGTACTTTTAACTGGTATATTCATTTGCTGTTATGTATTGGGTTGTCTGGAAAGTCATGACGTATTTTTGCATAGAAAAACAAAAATAATTAATGTATTTCCCAAGGACCTAATGGTATTAAATTGTTAACTGTATCAGAGGTTTTTTTGTTTTTCTTTTTAAATTTTTTGCCATAGGGTATGTGTTCTTACCAGGGAGAGAGACAGTAAGAGGGAAAGTGAGAAATCACCACCACCACCACCACCACCACCACCCCCCCCCGGGGTGATGGCCATGCTACAGTTCTTTCTCCTTCATTCTCCTCTGACTTGTAGCATGCATGCACACATGCCTGGCCTGGGTCTGGGATTTGAACATGGTCGGCCATATGAGAGTCCAGTACCTTAATCATCTGCTGGACTCCCAACTACAGCATAGTTTAACCATTCATTGGATGGATATTGTTTTTAATTTTTGCTGAGTGGTAATAATTTTAATAGCTGACACAAAGGTTTATCATATGTCGGCTACTGTTCTAGGAATTTTATATAAATGCCATTGGGAACATTTTACATGGAATATTTCTGTATAATAGTAGTGAAATTGCAGGTAGTTAGTTATTAATCCACTCTTTATATTCTTTTTAAAAGTATAATGGTAGATAGGATATTTTTCATCTAATAATAAAAAAAATAAAAACAGCTTAGGTTTGAATTTAGGCCTTCCCATTCCTAGAGCTCACATTCCAGAAACCCTACCATAGTATGCATATTACAACAAAAGGCTCATTTAAACACTGTAGTCTGGGACCAGCAGTTGGTGTAATGGCTGTGTTGCTGGACTCTCTCAAGTTCCGGACCCGTTGGCTTAAACTCATGCTGGGCGCGTGTGCATGCGTGCCCAATATCCCGAGAGGAGAATGGAGGAGAAGGGATTGCGGTGTGGTCATCCCCCCTGGGAGGTGATTTCTCGCTTTCTGTCTCTTTGTCTCTTTCTGTCTTTCTGGCGAGCGCATGCGCCCTATAGCAAAAACCTCTCAAAAAATTTTAAAAAAAAAACAAAAACACTGTAGTCAAACCATTGCTCCTTTTTAATAAGGGCACAGTGTTTGTAAAGGTAACAGGCCCAATTGACTCTAGGACCTAAAAATAAGTTAGCATGTCACGTTCGGCATTGCTTTGGACTCACCCTTATCTAGCAAATAAAGAGAATGAAGAGGGGCTAGCAAGTGGCATGGTGGTTAAGGTGCTGGACTCCCACATGACTGACTGCCCTTATTGCCCCAGACTGGAAGGTTTGAAAATCACGCCGGGCTTATGTGCGTGTGTGCTCAAAATTTGAGAGGAGAATGGAGGAAAGAGGATTGCGGTATACCCATCCCCCCGGGAGGTGATGCCTCACTTCCCCTCTCTCTGTCCCTGTCTCTCTCCAGTGAGTGCACATGCCCAATGACCAAAACAAAACAAACAAAAAATGTTCTCTTTTATGAGAATAAAAAATAATAATTTTATTATTGGAAGACATTTTCTGAATTTCAGTCTCCCACTTGGCTATGCCAGCGAGCGTACAGTTTTTAAACTCTTTGTTAGGAGATATTGCTGCATGATGTTTTTTCTATTCTCTGTACTTTATGAACTTAATGCTTTTATTACTCCTTTTAAGGGAAAAACTATCTTGAAAACATTTTCTAAGCAGTTCTGTTACAAATTGGGACTAGTTCATAGAATTACTTCCGCCTAATTGTCTCTAAAATTTTTTTAAAAATCTGGAGTTGTGAGGATCATGATCCAATGTGCATTCCAAAATATTTGATGCCCAGGCTCAAAGCATGTCACAATGAATAAGCTCAGCAATAACTAGAATATTTCCTCAGGAATATATATTTTTTTAGCTTTCTTTTTTTTTTAAGAGAGATTTTTGCTTTAGGGTGCTTGTGCTCACAGGAGAGAGAGAAATAGAGAGACAGAAACAAAAAAATCTCCCCACCATTGGAGAGAATGGCCACGCCGCAATCCCTTCTCCTCCATTCTCCTCTTAGAATCTTGGGCACTTGTACACACGCACCTGGCATGAGTTTGAAGCTGCCAGGTCCATGGTTGGCCATGTGGGAGCCCAGTGACGTAGCCATTATGCCATGTGCTGGTCCCAGCTTTTCTGTATTTTAAGAACTTCAGATCTATACATCATCTCACACCTATAAAATAAATTAAACTGAATTTTAGTATTGTGGGAGAAATCAGTTTTTGACTATTTCCTTGGACTCATATAGTATTCTAAGAATGGTGTAAATGGAATAACCAGTAGTAGAGATTGACCCTCATTCATTCATTCTTTCAACAAATGTTTAATGAACATCTACCATGTGCCAGGCATTATTCTAACTGTGAGCCGGATATCTATGAATAAGACAGGCAGTTTCCCTGCTTGTGGAGCTTATGTTGTGTTGCTCCATCGTTCTGTTTCACATATCTGGTAGGAGAGGGTCTGTATTAGTGTACAGACCTTTTTTGCCTGGGCACATTGTAGGAAATAACAGAACCTTGGATTAGCTCTGACATATGATGTAAAAAAAAAAAAAACTAGATATTTTGTTACTATATTTTCAGGCAAATCAATTGAAATGTTTCAATACGAAATAAAACTTAATGCCTAGTTAAGTATTTTAACATAAAAATCATTATTAGCCAGCTTGTGATTATTTCACTGCTTGGGAGGGAAGTAAATACAGAGTGGGGAAATAGTGGTAGCTAAAGTACTTTTAGATGTTGAACCGGTGAAGTAATATGTTTCATTTTCCGCTCCCATACGCTGTCATGGGGCAGAACAGATCTTCAGTAAGATTGGAGAACATGTCATTTCTGGGGCAGAACAGATCTTCAGTAAGATTGGAGAACATGTCATTTCCTGGACTTTTTTCCCCCTTCTGTCCAGAATATCTCAGATCTGCATTTGGCTGCTTATATGATAAATACATACTACCTGGGAACCCGTTGAAACTAAGCAGTCAGTGTTCAGAAGTGGCAAAAGGAAACTCCAGGACATGCAGTTTTAGAATTTGAGTTTGTCCAATATAATTTTTACTTGTGAAAAGTTAGATTTTTGACTGTTGGGATTTGAAGAAGACAGGTCAACATGTTTTTGCAACACAAATGAGATGATAGCACGCCATAACTAGAAATGTGGGCCCAGCGGTGGTGGTGCAGCAGTCGCGCAGTGCTCTGCAAAATGGAAGCAGTGTAGAAGATCGAGGTTCATTCCCAGGTTGTAATTGTGACCTTGGCTGGCTAATTTCTTACCACATAAGACTCCGTTGAAGGTGGTTGTCTCTGTGTATGTCTGTCTCAAAAACAGTTAATTTTTTAAAGTTTAATTTTATTTATTATTATTTTTTTATTTGACCAGAGAGAGAGACAGAGAAAGTAAGAAAGCAAGCCTCCAGGTCTGGGACCCATACCATGGTAGGCCATGTGGGAGTCTGACACCTTAACTACCATGCTACCTACCATGCCCAACCTTTTTTTTTTAAGAGGTTCATTTCTGTGCCAGCGAGTGGCATGGTGGTTAAGGGCATAAGACTCTCATGTGGCAGATAGTAGTTCGGGTCCTGGATCTGGCAGCTTGCTTTCTCATTCTTTCTCTCTTTTCCTTTCTGGTCAAATTGAAATAAATAAATAAATGGATAAATAAAGTTAAATAAATTTTTTTTTAAAAAAAGAGATTTATTCCTTAGGGTATGTGTACTCACCTGAGAGAGAGACAGTGAGAGGAAAAAATGAGACATTGCCCCCTAGGGGGGATGGCCACACCTCAGTCCCTTTTCCATTCGCCTTCCATGACCTCGGACATGCACCCATACACACTCGGCATGATTTTGAAGCCACCAGGTCTGGGACTTGGTCAGCCATGTGGGAGTTCAGTAACGTAACCACTATGCCATCTCTTGTTCCCAAGATAACCTTTTATAAGAAAGGGCGGGGGGAATGGGGACTAGCAGTTAGCATAATGGCTATGTCGCTGAACTCACATGTAGTCGACTGTGGTTCGAGTCCCGGACCTGGTGGATTAAAATCATGACAGGTGTGTATGCATGCATGCCCAAGATCCCGAGAGGAGAATAAAGGAGAAGGGATTACAGTGTGGCCATCCCCCATGGGGGGTGATTTCTCGCTTCCTGTCTCTCTGTCTCTCTCTGCCTTTCTGGCAAGCACACGCGCCCTGTAGCAAACAAACAAACAAACAAAAAAACTCTCCAAAAAAGAAAAAGAAAGGGGGGAAATGTCGAGGGTTAGTGTTAGAACATGCTGGACAGGCCCATATTAGACTTAATATCCGTTCTTGATAACTCAATAGCTAGTTGTTTGATACATGGATCATTTAAATCTCACCTTTTTTTGTTAAAGACTCAGTAAAGAAGAAGGAATTTAAGGTATAAAGGGACAGAACGGCTTTGGGGTAAAAATGTAAAAGATTATTGTTCACAGACCCTGTAAACTAGAGTTTATTTTTATGACTCCTCTTACATACTGTACTTAACAGTTCTACAGTTTAATTGGATTGTCAGAAAAGTCATGACATATTTTTCCTATGTAACAATGCATCATGACTTTGAACAATCCGATATTTCATGAAATTTATTCCCTTAGATTTGGAGCTTAATTGGGCATAGCTTTCGCTTAAGTTACTTTTTGTTATTTAGAAAACAGTAGGCAAGCATTTGGAATTTATGTTACTAAGAATGCATGTAGTAAAATTTGGAAAACATCTTACCTTCAGTTATATTTTATAATGAATTTAATATTATAGAACATGTGTGACCTTTATGGGGTAACTTCTATAAAAATCATAATTTCAGGGCTAGCAGGTGGTGTGGCGGTTAAGGCACTATACTCCCACATTGGTGACCGCAGTTCCAGGCCCAGATGCAGTGTTTTGAACATCACACTGGGCAGGGGTGCACGTGTGCCCAAAATCCAAGGAGGAGAATGGAGAAGAAGGGATTAAGATGTGGCCATCCCTCCTAGGGAGGTGATCTCTCACTTTCCCTCTCTATGTCTCTCTCCCCTCTCTAATGAGCACACGTGCCCTATGGCAAAAACAGAATATCTCAGGACCAGCAGATGGCGTAATGGCTACATTGCTGGACTTCCATGTAGTCCAATGCGGTTTGAGTCCCGGACCCAGTGGCTTAAACTCACACTGGGCATGTGTTTGTGTGTGACTGAGATCCCAAGAGGAGAGTGGAGGAGAAGGGATTACCATGTGGCCTCCCCTGTGGGGCGGGGGGGGGGATTTCTCACTTTCTGTCTCTCTGTCTCTCTCTTTCTGGTGAGTATACGTGTCCTGTAACAAAAACCTCTCAAAAGAAAAGAAAAGAAAGAAATGGAATATCTCTGGGGACCGGCAGGTGACATGGTGGTTTAGTTTACGAGACTCCCACATGATGGCCGACTGCGGTTTTAGTCCCGGACCTGGCAGATTGCTTTCTCACTTTCTCTCTCGTCAAATTTAAATAAATTAATTAAGTTAAATAAAATAAGTGTTTTTTTTTTTTTAAGAAATACTATATCTCAGAAGTTCTACTTGACCTCTTTAAGAATAATTGCTTTATTGTTTTAAGTATGTTTTAAAGACTAGATTTGAGTAATGGATTTCCTTCCATTGAACTTCTCTTTAGTTCTGACACAACACCCCTTTTGAATGGATCGAGCCAAGACAGAATGTTTGAGACAATGGCAATTGAGATTGAACAGCTGTTGGCAAGGGTGAGTGCTATCTGTTAAGTGGTTATTTTGTTAATAACTGCTTACTTGTTAGATGCATGCTGGATTATATTAATGCAGACATGTTTATTGAACTTAGTCAGTCAAGATTTGTGCCTCCCAGGCCACTTGAATTTTGATGACAGCCATTTACAAATCATGTGGGTGCTAGTTTGGCCTTTATGGATTATTTGGGAGAAATGCTGAATCCTCGCCTGTTTTGTTTTGTTTTGCTGTTAGACAAAAGGCAGATAAAGGTATGAAAGCAGATCATTTGCTTTCATCTGTTTGTTGTGCTTCCTAAAATAAATCTTTTTAAATTTTTTTTTCTAGCTTACAGGGGTAAATGATAAAATGGCAGAATATACCAACAGTGCAGGTGTCCCTTCCTTGAATGCAGCTCTAATGCATACGTTACAGCGACATAGAGACATATTACAGGTAAGTTGTTGGGTTTGAGACTTGTTATTACAAGATTTTTTTTTTGTTTTTGTTTTAATCCCTGAATAGGATGTATACGCGTGTATTTAAAAGAACAAAGAGAAAAATCTTCTAAGAAGGTAAATGCCATGATATAGAAGTTTGTCTTGTTTTACTTTTTTTTTATTCGTATTCTTGAATTTTTAGGGGGGAGATTTTTGGTATAGGATGTGGGTGCTTTGCCAGAGAGACAGAAAGCAAGAAGTCACTCCAAAGGGAGATGGCCATGCCACAATCCCTTCTCCTCTTGGGATCTTGGGTACGCACATATACGTGCCCAGCATTAATTTTAAGCTGCCAGGTCCAAGACTTGAACTTTAGTCGACTACGTGGGAGTCCAACAGCGTGATCATTATGCCATCTCCTGGTCCAGGTGTTCTTAAATTTTTAACGTGTCTAATAACTCTTGCTTTTTCTCCAGTTAAGTTACATCTATTCTGGGAAACCTAACTAACTAGCTTTAATAGTGAAATAGCCAGTGGGCATACATAGGCAATAAAATGGTGGTTTAGAGTATATGTTCATCAAGGTTACTATAAAGATAACCTGGAAAAAGAGTAATTACTGTACTTGGTATATTGTTTGAGAAAAGTGTACTAATAAGATGAAATAAACACTTAAAGATTTATATGGGAGCTATTAAAATATAATAGTACAAATAGGTAGGCAAATATTTTTAATATTAAGAAAATTCAGCAATCATTTCTAATTTTAAAAACAATTTTTAGATAAAAACAGAAAGATACTTTATTAACCTGATGTAAACATAGTATATCAGTTTAAAAGTTAGCATTGTATTTGGGTAAAGCACTAGAAGCAGTCTTCCTGAAGACAAAAAGAAAAAGATAAGGATCCCCATAATCACAAATGTCTGTCATTATTTTGGAAGTTCTTGGTGATGTAGTTAGATGGTAAAAAAAAATGAGATATAAATACTACGAAAGAAGAAGCAAAATTCCTATTATGTGGCAGGATATGATTATATGTCTAGTACTACCAAGAAAATTGACTGAAAGAAGTTAGAAATAATGAAATTCGGGACCAGTAGATTGTGTAATGGTTATGTCACTGGATTCGCATGTAGTCGGCTGCAGTTCCAAGTCCCGGACACGGCAGCTTAAAACTCATGCCAGGTACGTGTCATGCGTCCCTATAATCTCAAGGGGAGAATGGAGGAGAAAGGATTGTGGTGTGGCCATCTCCCCTGAGGAGTGATTTTTCACTTTCTGCCTTTGAAATTTAGTAAGATGATGGCTTACAAAATCCATATATAAAAGCAAGTAGTCCTCTTACATACAAACAATTACCTGTTAGAAAATATAATAGAAGAGTGCTGGCTTTGTGGCTTGGTAGTAAAGGCAACCAGATCCTACATGGCCAATTACGTGATCTGAGTCCTGGACCTGGTGTCTTGAGAAACATGCCAGGTGTATGTTAGCGTGTGCCCAAAATCCCTGAAGGAAGAAGAAATGGCAGAGAACAGATTGTGGTGTGACCATTCCCCATGGGGAGTGCTTTCTCCTCTCCTACCTTTGACAGTCGGACTCTGTCAAAGGTACCTATCTCTGCCCCTTTTCTTTTCTCTCTTTCTCTCCCTCTCATGCTTGCTTTCTCTCTCTCTCCCCCATCCCTCTTCCTCTCTCCTTTCTCTCACTCATCTTCTCTCTCACTTTCTCTCTCCTTTTCTCCCTCTCATAATGGAAAAAAAAAATTAGAACAGTTGAGGAAGTTTGATTTTAGAGGGAAAAAAATGCTACTAGAACATAACAGAGTTCATATGTATTGATTTAAATAGGCATGGAAATTTAGTTACTGAGAAATGTTTTGTTTCAAACCAGTGGAGCAAAGATGATTATAAAATAAATAGAACTACCACAGTTGACCAATTATTTGAGGTAGGAAAAAAGTCTATCTCAACTCTCACACCCATAATGAATTCCAAATGCATCAAAGATTTATATGTAGAGGGACCAGCAGTGAGTGTAATGGCTATGGCGCTGGACTCCCACATAGTTGGCCGCGGTTCGCGTCCCGGACCCGGTGGCTTAAAACTCACGCCGGGCACATGTGCTTGTGTGCCCAAGATCCTGAGAGGAGAATGGAGGAGAAGGGATTGCAGCGTGGCCATCCCCCCTGGGGGGTGATTTCTCGCTTTCTGTCTGTCTCTCTCTGTCTGTCTGGTAACTGCACATGCCCTATAGCAAAAACCTCTCCAAAAAAAAAAAAAAAAAATTTATATGTAGAAAAAGAAACTATAATAGTTTAGAATACAGCATGAATGAAATAAAAATTTTGGGTTTGGGGGTTTTATTTTAACTTTTTTAAAATTTCATTTTACTATTACTATTTTTAAATTTGCTATAGGATATTGTATGCTCACCAGAGAGAGACAGAGCAAGAGAGAGAGAAAATGAGAAATAAGCCATCAGGTCTGGGACTCATGTAACCCATAGTAACCCATGCGGGAGTCCTGTGCCTTAACCACCACACCACCTGCTACCACAATATAAGTTTTTGAATGGTAAGGGACTTTATAACAAGTACCTAATAATGGAGACTTTAACAAATGACTAATTTTTTAAACATAATATACAGAGAAATAATAGAAATAAGTAAGAAAAAGACAATTGGAAAATAAGCAAAGGATGTAAACTTACTTAAAAAAAAAAAAATCAGGAGCCAAAGCCATGAAAAAGATGATCAGCCATATTCTCAAACAAGCATATGTAAATCAGAGAGAGAAACAATTTTTCAGTTTATCAAACATGGGGACATTTGTAACTCATTACTGGCAAGAGTATATAAAGTGGACACTCCTTGGGACCAGCAATTAGCGTAATGGTTATGTCGCTGGACTCCCATGTAGTCGACCGTAGTTCACGTCCCAGACCTGGTGGCTTAAACTCACGCTGGGTGCGTGTGTGTGCGTGTGTGTGCGTGCCCAAGATCCCGAGAGGAGAATGGAGGAGAAGGGATTGCGGCGTGGCCATACCCCCTGGGGGGTGATTTCTCGCTTTCTGTCTCTCTGTCTCTCTCTGTCTGTCTGGCGAGCGCACGCGCCCTATAGCAAAAACCTCTTCAAAAAAATAAATAAATAAATAATAAAGTGGGCACTCCTGTACTGCTAGTGTAAACAAAAATTGATACAGTCTTTCTAGAAGACAGTTTAGCACTATCAGAATTTAAATGTAAGATTATTTTAATTTAATATTCTACTTGACTTTAACTCTTTAAATATACTTTTTAAAAAGTTTAATAAAGTATATACAAGAATGTTTATCATGGTATTTTTGTATGCATGTGTAATTCGCTCGAAGGTGCGTGTGCTCTCCAGAGAGGAGTAGAAAAGCATCCCCCTTAGTGGGGTGTTCATGCTGCTTTGGGGATTTTGAGCATGAATGTACATGTACCCAGCGTGTTTCTCAAGCTGCCATGTCTGGGGCCCTAACCTTACAGTCAGCCATGTGGGATCCATCCACCTTTACCACCACACCACTGTCTGGCCCATTCGGCAGGTTTTTTGTTTGTTTGTTTTTAAGATTTTTGCCATAGGGCCTATACACTTGCCAGAAAGAGACAGTAAGGGGAAAAAGGAGAAATCACCCCCCTAGGGTGAGAGCCATGCCTTAATCCCTTCTCCATTATCCTCTTGGGATTTGGGGCAGATACACACATGTGCCTAGGGTGATCTTAAAGCCACCAGGTCCAGGACTCTAACCATTTAAGAATTCAGCACACCCACCACCATGCCACCTACTGGTCCCATTCAATAGTTTTTTAATAGCAAAAAAAAAAGGGAAAAGAAAACGGCTAAAATGTTTGTCAGTAGGAAATTAAATTATGATAGAGCCATAATTTAATAATGAATATGGTATGTGGCTACTAAAACAGTCATGTAGAATTCCATGTACTAATGTGGCAACTTGCTTCATATTTTATGAACTGCACAATACAGGATGTACATTAAAATATATAGTATGATTTCTTAAGTAAAAATAAACGATAATCCTTGTATATGCAAAAACATACGTCCTGAAAGAAAACAAGGAAGTGACAATTATAGCTATGAGCTAAGGAGTAGGGTTTTTTTTTCTTATCTTTATTCTTTTTGGCATTTTAAAAATATTCTCCCCATTTTTATGAATTATTTTTGTTTCTAAAAAGTCAGTGGGGGTCAGCATGTGGTATGGTGGTTTTGGAGCTACGCTCCCACAGGGCAACTTGAGTCCCAGACATGATGGCTTGAGTTTCACGCTGGGTGCATGTGTGTGCCCAAAGCCTCAGGAGGAGATTGGAAGAGAGGGCATTGTAGTGTGGCCACCCTCCTTTAGGGAGTGATTTCTCATTTTCCTCTCACTGTTTCTTTCTGGTGAGCACACACATCCTATGGCAGAAACCTAAAAAGAAAATAGAAAAAGTCAACAGGAACTCTCTGAGAGATAGGATTTTTTGTTTTGATCTTCTCTTAATTAAAAAAAAGTAGTGATAGGGGCCAGCAGGCAGCAGGATGGCTAAGGTGCTGGACTCCCATTTGGCCAGCTTCATGATTCGAGGGCCAGATCCGGAGACTTGAAAACCCAAAGAGGAGAATGAAAGAGGAGGGATTGTGGCTTGACCATCCCCACAGGGGATGATTTCTCACTTTCCTTTCTCTGTCTCTCTCCAGTACACATGCCCTGTAGCAAAAAGACCAAAAAAAAAAAGAGTGATAATTTTTTAATACTTTTTTTAATTGCCAGAGGGCATATTTACTCACCAGAGAGAAAAAAAGAGAGTTAGGGAGAAAGCACATCCCAGTGGAGGGCGATCATGCCACAATCTATCTATTCATCTCCATCCTGTCATGATTTGGGGCATGTATGCACAGGCGCCTGGTGTGTTTTTTGACTCTTTAAGGCTGGAATTTGAACCACATGGCTGGCCATGTGATATCTGACTCCCTTAAATGTTAGACAACAGGTTGATCCTTTGAATACTTTTGAAAAATGCAAAGTAAAGGGGGACCAGCAGTTAGTGTAATGGCTATGTCACTGGACTCCCACGTAGTCGACCGCGGTTCAAGTCCCAGACCCGGTGGCTTAAAACTCATGCCGGGCGCGTGTGCGTGCGTGCCCAAGATCCTGAGAGGAGAATGGAGGAGAAGGGATTGCAGCGTGGCCATCCCCCCTGGGGGATGATTTCTTGCTTTCTGTCTCTATGTCTCTCTCTGTCGGGTGAGCGCACGTGCCCTATAGTGAAAACCTCTCAAAAAAAAAAAAAGATTCTTTTATTCTTTACAGTTACCTTGGTTCTGTCCTGTGATTAGTTTAGAAATTAAATTTCTTGGGAGCTGGAAAGATAGGAAGGAGAGTAGTTTGCTGGCATTTACCCTAGCACTAAATTGTTTTAATTTGAAAGAACTTGGTCATTCTTCAGGAAAATAATTATAAATTAATTTTTATCTTTTGATAATTTGATTTCTTTTTCTTTTCTTTTTTTTTTTTTCTGTTTGTTTGTTTTTGTAATTGCCAGAAGGTGCATGTCCTCGTCAGAGAGAGACAGAGAAAGAGAAAACACCTTCTAATGGGGTGTGGTCATCCCTCAGTCCCTTGATCTTCATTTCTCCATCCTATGAGGGAACTTGGGCATACACATGCACCCAGTGTGTTTTTCAAGCTGCTGGGGCTAGGATTCCAAACACAGTCATTCATATGGGGATCTGGCTTCTTTAATCACCATGCTACAAGGCTAGCCTGGCAATTTGATTTCCTAAATAGTAGTTTTCTTGACAGAACTTTACAGTGTGATGATGATGATACATGGGGCTCAATGAGTGAAAATGTGTATTTAGTTTGTTGAGACCGAACTTTGATTTATTACAGGATTATACACATGAATTTCATAAAACCAAAGCAAACTTTATGGCAATACGGGAAAGGGAGAATCTCATGGGCTCAGTACGAAAGGATATTGAGTAAGTTACCTCTTCTGTTATTTTGTCCTGTGTTTATTCAGATTTAGCCTTAGAATATATCTATGGTTAAATGCAAATTAAGTCGCAAAACTGATTTAGATGTCAGGGTTTCTCATTTCTATTTCACTGTTGTTCGAATGTTCTTGCTACAATATTGTCCTAATCTACTTTGCCATTGCCAGTCTTAGCTCCTGTTTCCCCTAGTTTTATCATTGGCACCTATCAACCTTGACTTTTCTGCCTTAATTCAAGGTCCAGCTTAGATATCTTCATGAGTTCTTCTGTAATCTTTTTTTTTTTTTTTTCTTTTCAGGTTTTTGCCTCAGGGTGTGTATGCTCACTGGAGAGAGACAGAGAGATAGTGGGAAAGTGAGAAATCACCTCTAGGAGGGATGGCCCATTGCTAGACTAGCCGTGCCACAGTCCCTTCTCCTTCATTGTCCTCTTGGGATCTTGGGCACACATGCACACACACCTGGTATGATTTTTAAGCCACCGGGTCCGGGACTTGAACCGCAGAAAGCCACGTGGGATTCTAGCATCTTAGCCACTATGCAACCTACTGGCTCTCACTCTAAGAATTATAAATAGCAATAGCGGAAGCTGTCCTGATTACCACCCCTTCCTTATCCTAACGATTACATATTCAGGTACTATTCATGCCGCCTTTACTTTTCTGAATTTTTGAAGTACCTGTTTTTTCCCAGATTTAATACAAATTCATAGCCTCATGTAGGATTACTTATGGACTCTGAACATTTTTATGCTGATCTCAATCCATAATTTTAAAGTTTTTTTTTCTCTTTCATCCCTTCACCTCACCATCAGTGATGTATTTATTATAGCATTTCATGTACATTGTTGGGAAAAAAATTTCACAACTGAACATAACTGACAAATTACACAGGCACCTAGTTAGAGCTGAAGACTGAAGACTTTCCTATTTTGGACCATCAAATAGTTACCATTGTCTCATATGTTAAGTTTGTGAGACTTGTACTTTAAAAACTATGCTACACATTTATCAGGCCAATGCTGTAGCCTAGTGGTTAAGATACCCAGATCCCACATAGCTAACCACACAGTTTGAATTCTGGTCCAAGTGACTTGAAAAATATGCCAGGTACAGGTGCATGGGTACCCAAAATCCTGATGTGATAGAGAAGTGGAGGAGAAGTGATTGTGGTATCACCACGCCCCATTGGGGGTGAATTTTTTCCTCTCTCCCTCTGGTAAGCACACATGCCCTCCAGTAATTAAAATTAAAAAATACATTATGGTATACATTTAGCATAAACTATTAGACAGTGTATATGTTCTACAGAACATTTTTTGTGGCACTCTTTTGTTATAATAGTAAATTATAATATTTTTAGTTCTTTGAAACATGTAAGTCTTGCTTAATTTCTGTATAATTGACACATTATTTTGAGAAATGCATTGAGAACCATTGTAGAGGATGGACATATGGCATTTATAATTTGCTAGAATATAATCCACTGTAATAATTTGCTTTTTACAAAGTGATCGTGAAAAACCATTCATTCATTAAATTTTTTCCTGAGTACCAACTGTGAGTCAGATATTATGTCAGTTATAGTAGAGGGTAGAAATGAAAAGACCAACGTGATCCTGTCAGTGTGCTGTTCCCCTCTAACACAGGTGCCAGGGGAGAATAAGGCACATACTCTCTTAAAGTAATATAATACAAGGAGACTGACTAGTGAGGTGAGGTACAGCAATATTAATAATTCCTAATGTAATTTTATTGTTTTTATAATTCACATAGTCTTTTTTCTATGTATCCTCTCTTTATTGGCTTCATAATAATCTTTTGGTAAAGACTGAAATAATTAGTCTTAGTTTATGAAACTAGGTATTGAGTGATTTGGCAGGGTTAACTAGCTATTAATGATGGAGTATGATTTCTTTCTTGATCAAAATATTTTAATATGTTAATCTTCAAGTATGACGTTGAGTGTTTTGAAGTAAATGGCATTGTAAGCGTTTTCACAAGCACATTCAGAAATGTGTTTTAGGAGTAATAAAAGTAATTTTTCAGAAAGGGCTTTCTTAGCTTCTCTGAGAGTCAACATACAAGCCTTTCTTAGTCATCTTATAAGATTAACTTTGTTGAGTAAAGAATTACTTCATATGCTTGTTTGACCATGCTGTTTAGTTTTTTATTTTATAATTTCTTATTTACATTTAATTGTACATCTTTGTAGGTTTTTGTGTGATTTTTCAGATGTTCTTAACTTTTCTGTTATGTTTTAGGTCTTATAAAAGTGGGTCTGGAGTGAACAACAGAAGAACTGAACTATTTTTGAAAGAACATGACCACCTTCGAAAGTAGGTATTATAATATGTGTGTACTGTGTAGTTTCCCATGTTTATGAATTCATTTACTTCTGTATCAAATATTTTATTGTGTTTATTATAGTACAATAAGTACTTTATCAGTGATAATTCATTTAATTCTTCTAATGATACTATTCAGTAGAAAGATTTCAACTGTTCCATCCTTAATTCAAAATATTTTAATATGTTAATCTTCAAGTATGACGTTGAGTGTTTTGAAGTAAATGGCATTGTAAGCGTTTTCACAAGCACATTCAGAAATGTGTTTTAGGAGTAATAAAAGTAATTTTTCAGAAAGGGCTTTCTTAGCTTCTCTGAGAGTCAACATACAAGCCTTTCTTAGTCATCTTATAAGATTAACTTTGTTGAGTAAAGAATTACTTCATATGCTTGTTTGACCATGCTGTTTAGTTTTTTATTTTATAATTTCTTATTTACATTTAATTGTACATCTTTGTAGGTTTTTGTGTGATTTTTCAGATGTTCTTAACTTTTCTGTTATGTTTTAGGTCTTATAAAAGTGGGTCTGGAGTGAACAACAGAAGAACTGAACTATTTTTGAAAGAACATGACCACCTTCGAAAGTAGGTATTATAATATGTGTGTACTGTGTAGTTTCCCATGTTTATGAATTCATTTACTTCTGTATCAAATATTTTATTGTGTTTATTATAGTACAATAAGTACTTTATCAGTGATAATTCATTTAATTCTTCTAATGATACTATTCAGTAGAAAGATTTCAACTGTTCCATCCTTAATTAGGAAAGATACCGTGCTGTTGAATATGTCACTCAATCATTACCTGTAATGTTTTATTGCCTTAATGTGTTGTTTTCTATAGTAAGTCTGTTGCTCTAATACTTTTGTCCACTACTACAGGTTATTGAGAATAATAGTAGTAGTAATAATACTGATAATGACATGTTTGAAAGTCATGTAACCACTTATATAGGGAGAAGCTTTAGAAATGATAGTAAGGCCACATATCAAATCCAAAAAGGAAAATTTTTATTTTCCAAGATTTCAGAAGATAATACCTAGAAACTTGGCTATATATATGTGTATACATATATATTTTTTAAAGCAGGTCACCACACTATATTCCTTCTTTATTCTTCTCTAATATGTGCTAGTTTCTTTGCTGTTTTCTCTGTATTTTATTGTGGAATTTAAGGATCAGGAAATTATTTATTTCTGTAAACTCAAAAGAGTCTATAAGCCAGCCCTTGAGCAGCTTGTATCTGATAGCTAAGTATTAGGAGTTACGTTGATAGTTGCTGTTGAATACCATTAAGTTAGTCGTATCATGTGAGCTTATCATGTACTGTTGATATATTTTTCTGCAAAAATCACTTTCAGGATAATCTGTTGAAATCAAGATACAGAAAGATCAAGACCTGTTAGAAACCTGGGTGCTTCCAGTATTAGAATCAGTTAATCTGTTGAATATTATTGATCGGCACAAGGGGGCAGTCTCTCCTAGAGTATGTTAATTTATAGTCATTCATAGTTTTGGTAGTCCTTCTATTTTTGATAAAGATCACCACAAAAAGAATTTTATATTGCATCCAAAGCTGTATAAATATAGTCTTGGGCTACAGAATAATTTTAAGGATAGCATATATAAACAACACAAAATAAAGATAAGATTACATCAGTATTTCTGTATATGTAGCCTCAAAAATAAACAGAAATGCAGTAGTTTATTTTTAAAAGAGCAATTTGACACTGGAAAGAGTATACCAGAGTAATTACATACATTAATATCCTTTATTTCATTACTTCTGAACTGATTATGTATTATAAACTTTATTATTATTATGTATTATAAACTTATATGAGATTTTGCATATAATTATTTTAATTATTCATAGTAAATCCTTCAGGAGTTCACTGTTGTTCACTATACAGGAGACAAATGAAGTGATTTAAGTACATGCATCTTAAATAATTTGTTTTGGGTTATAAAATAATGAGAAGATAGAAATCAAACGTTATTGGGACCAGCAAATGGTGTAATGATTACGTCGCTGGACTCCCAAGTAGTCGACTGTGATTCGAGTCCTGAACTAGCAACTTAAAACTCAACGCCAGGTGCATGCGCATGCCCAAAATCCCAAGAAGAGAATGAAGGAGAAGGGATTGTGGGGTGGTCATGTCTCCTGGGAGGTGATTTCTCACTTTCTGTCTCTTTGTCTCTCTTTATTCTCTGGCAAGCACACACACCTTATAGCAAAAAAAACTCTCTTAAAAAAAGTTATTTTTCCATTTACATTTGATCAAAGTACAAAATCTCAGTCAACTTTATGTATGTTTTATGTTCTTTCTAACATTCTTATAAAAAATGTTTTTCTGTGCTAATTCTGTATAGAGAGAAACTGAGATGGGATGAAAGTGAATCAAATAGAGCTTCTGATGAATTAGAGGAATTGTTGAGACTAAAAACAAGGCCTTCATCATTACTCTCAATGTTAGAACACACAGCTTCCAAGGAACTTTTTTAAAAATTCACTCTTGGGACCAGCCGATGGTTACGTCACTGGACTCCCATGTAGTCAACTGTGATTCAAGTCCCAGACCCGGCAACTTAAAACTTACACTGGGCATATGTGCAGGCATGCCCAAAATCCCAAGAGGAGAATGGAGAAGAAAGGGTTGTGGTGTGGCCATCTTCCCCAGGGGATGATTTCTTACTTTCTGTCTCTCCAGTGAACGTATGCACCCTATAGCAAAAATCTCTCTCTGAAAAAATAAATTCAGTCTTTTTGTGCAAATTACAGATACTTGCTAGGTGATAACAAAATTATCAGCTAATATATTTACGAATAATATGAAAGACCGGCTTTTCAATGTTGTTTTTATATTTTACTTCCTAACTACTTCAAGAATTTATGAGAAGTTTTTTACTAACATAATAAAATTTAAATCATTCATTAGTACAGATTCTGTAACATTTTTTATTCATCAATACATTGCGAGCTTTGGGACCAGCAGTTAGCATAATGGCTATGTCGCTGGACTTCCACGTAGTCGACCGTGGTTTGAGTCCTAGACCCGGTGGCTTAAACTCACGCTGGGTGTGTGTACATGCGTGCCCAAGATCCCGAGAGGAGAATGGAGGAGAAGGGATTGCGGCGTGGCCATCCCCCTTGGGGGGTAATTTCTCGCTTTCTATCTCTCTGTCTCTGTCTATCTGGCGAGTTCACCCGCCCTATAGCAAAAAACTCTCAAAAAAAAAAAAAAACATTGTGAGCTTTTTCCCATGTCACTTGATAATTGTTTTTGGTTTTTAAACAGTAATGCATATATTCCATAATACAGATAAACCATAATTTACATAACCATTTCCCTAATGTTGGCCTTTTGGATTATTTTCAGTTTTTACTGTTATACATAGAGAAGTTTTGTGTGCGTGTGCGTGTGTGTGTGTGTGTGTGTGTGTGTTTTAATGTAAGGAACATACAGTGTTTCATCTTAGAAAAACTTAGGTTAAATGGCCAAACAAAAAAGCATAAGGAAGTAAAATTAACCTGAAAGTGAGATGAGCAGCACACAATTTTGTATTTCATCAAGGCCATTTGTAATTATTAAGCCAGATTTGCTGCTAGTGTACTTTTTATTATTTTTTACATTTTTGCCAGAAGACACCTGCACTAGCTGGAGAGAAAGAGAAAGAAAGAGAAGGAAAGTGAGAATGCCTTCCCCATGGGGCATAACCGTGTGCCAATCAGTCTCTTCTCCATCCACTTCTCCCTCCTTTCAGGATTTTGAGTATACACACATATGCAACCAGTGTGTTTCTCAAGCTGCGGGGTCCAGGACTTGAACTGCATTTTGTCCATGTGGGATCCAGCTACCTTAATCACCAGGCCATAGCAGATGGCGTAATGGTTACGTCAGTGGACTGACATAGTCAACTGTGGTCTAAGTCCTGGACCCGGTGACTTAAAACTCACGCCAGGTGTGTGTGTGCATGCCCAAGATCCCAAGAGGAGAATGGAGGAGATGGGATTACGGCATAGCCATCCCCCCAGGGGGTAATTTCTTGCTTTCTGTCAGACAGACAAGTACATGCACCTTATAGCAAAAATCTCTCTAAAACAACAACAAAAAACAGGCTATAAGCTGGCCCACTGTACTGTTTATTTTAACCTTGCATGAGTAAAGGTTTTCAGTATCTAGCAACTCAGGTAATTTAATTTTATGCAGTAGAGTCAGACTTTTTACTGCTAAAAGTATATTTACATTTTTGGTTCTTCTTAAAATATTTTGCCATGTTAATACAGATTTCCACAACTTGGTCGAAAGTACATATTTTGGGGACCAGCAGTTAGCATAATGACTGTGTCGCTGGACTCTCATGTAGTGGATTGCGGTTTGAGTCCTGGACCCGGTGGCTTAAACTCATGTCAGGCACGTGTGCATGCCTACCCAAGATCCTGAGAGGAGAATGGACGAGAAGGGATTGTGGCGTGGCCATCCTCCCTGGGGGGTGATTTCTCGCTTTCCGTCTCTCTGTCTCTGTCTTTCTGGCGAGTGCACGCGCCCTATAGCAAAAACCTCTCTAAAAATAAATGTACATATTTTTGTCTTGGAAAAGAATTGTTTTTATGAGCTCCCCTGAACATATATATATATATATATATATATATGTTTTGTTTTGGGTTTTCTTGGGAGAGGTATTTGCTATAGGGCGCATGCGCTCGCCAGACAGAGACACAGAAAGTGAGAAATCACCCCCCAGGGGGGATGGTCATGCTGCAATCCCTTCTCCTCCATTCTCCTCTGGGGATCTTGGGCACACATTCACTTTCGGCGCATGTGCATGCATGCTGAAGCTCCTGAGAGGAGAATGGAGGAGAAGGGATTGCAGCAGGGCCATCCCCCCGGGGGGTGATTTCTTGCTTTCTGTCTCTCTGTCTTTGTCTTTCTGGCAAGCGTATGCGCCCTATAGCAAAAACCTTTCCAATAATAATAATAATAATAATAATGAGAATTTTAAAAAATAATAGTAATAATCTGGAAAAAAATGAAAACTATTTGCTGATAATGTGGATAGTAATGTTTTTGTCTTGACCGATATGCATGGTAATCATGTTGGAAAAAGAAATGTTATACACTGAAGATATATATGATTAAATGTAATATAAAAAATTTAAAATTTTTTAAAAAGATTTTACAGAGCTAGCAGGTGGCATGGTGGTTAAGTCATTGGATACTCCCACATGGTCAACCATGGTTTGAGTCCTGGACCTGGTGACTTGCTTTCTCACTTTCCTTCTCTCTGTGTGTCTTCATTCTGTGGTCAAACGAAAATAAATAAATGAATAAATAAAAGTAAATAAGTAATTCTTTAAAAAGAAGATTTTACCAGTTTATATTATGGAAGGTCATCATTTCTATTCCTATTTCGTAAATAAGGTCATTTTTTTTTTCTCTTTTTTTAGTTTTTGCTATAGGGCATGTGTGTTTGCCAGAGAGAGATGGGGTAGGGAGTCAGGGTGGATGGTCATGCAGCAGTCCCTTCTCTATTCTCCTCTCAAGATTTTGGGCGCACACACATATGTGCCCTTTGTGATTCTCAAGCCACAGGGCACGGGACTTGAACTGCGAAGCTAGCCATGTGGGATCCAGCATCTTAACCTCCATGCCACCTGCTAGCCCCAGTAATTTTTATTGCATTCGTATATTGAAAAATCACACTGTATTCCATAAATAGGTACAATTATTTTGTAATTTAAAAAAGGAAACAATGGGGCCAGCAGGTGGCATGGTGGTTAAGGTACCGGAGCCCATATGGACAACTCTGCAGTTTGAGTCCTGGACCTGGTGGCTTGAAAAGTACACTGGACGTGTGTCCGTACATGCCCAGAAATCCTGAGAGGAGGATGGAGAAGAAGGGATTACAGTGTGGCCATCCCATGTGGTGATTGCTCACTTTTCCCCTCTCTCCCTCTCTAATAAGTACATGCACCCTATGGTAAAACCTAAAATTAGGGACCAGCAGTTAGCATAATGGCTATGTTGCTGGACTCCATGTAGTCGACCGCGGTCCAGACCTGGTGACTTAAAACACCAGGCGCATGTGCGTGCGTGTCCAAGATCCCGAGAGGAGAATGGAGAAGGGATTGTGGCATGGCTATCCCCCCTGGGGGGTGATTTCCTGCTTTCTTTCTCTCTGTCTGTCTGTACTTATGCTTTGTCTCATCTGCTTAGAATACTCTTACCTTTTCATATATACTTCCACTTACAATCCATGGTCTAAGCTCAGTTGTCACTTCTTCAAAGAGGCCTTTCCTGTCATGTCTCAAGTAGGCGCTCCTTGAGAGTTTCTATTTAACAAAGCACTGTTTTTGCCCCCTTCATAGCATAATGATGTTTTGTGATCATTTTTTCTTTTTATGTTTTTATTATCTAGCCTCTCCCTCCCCATTTTGAATGTAAACTTCATGAGAGCAAGTACTTAAATTTGTGTAATTGTGGACAGTGTTGTGTCCCTAGTTCCTGTTACATCACAGAAACTTTGTTTATTTTTTCTTAGTTTATTTTTTTAACTTGCCATATGGCATGTGGGTTCACTGAAGAGAGAGAGAAAGTGAGAAAGCACCCCTCCCTCCCTCCCAGGGGGATGGTCACACTGTAGTTCCGTTTCCATCCTCCTCTCAGGACTTTGGGCATGCCACACATGCACACAATGCGATTTTCAAACCACCTGGTCTGGAACTCAAACCCACAGTCAGTCATGTGAGATCCAACTTCCTTAGCCACCACACCACTGACTGGCCCGAAACTTAATTTTAAAAGCATTTGTTTTCTGTGAGAGTCACACAGACATCCTTGACAGGGTCTTTACAAACAGTCCTCTCACTGCTGTGCAGCTAATCAAGCTCATGGGTGCCTGTGGGCACACCCAGTGTGTTCAGGTGGCCTCAGAATGCAAGCCCAGAGCCTCCCAGGTGGTCTCTGGCATCACACTGCATAGCTCCACAGCCTGCGCCACCACGTTGGCCAGGAGTCTTCACAGTTATTTGTTGTATAAATGATGGATATAAACAGAAGGTATAAATTTTGGCATCATATGTGTATGGATCTACATGTGTGCCATAATGTGTAGAAAACATATTTAACTTATTCACCTTTTCCCTAAATATTTACTGAATATACATACTATGTACAAGGTTTCATCCAAATGCTATATATATGAAATCTGATTTTGAGGACCAAAGGGGATATTGTTATGTGGATAGTTATTATTCTACTTTGCAAAATGACTTCTCCATGAAATTTCTTTTTTAAAAAAGTCAGAGTCTTATATTGCATATAGTAAGTCTTTGGTTAGCATCTCTTTTATTTACAGATGAGGAAACAAAATTCAGAGAGGATATAGGCCAAGGCCACATTACTATTTAATAGTATCGCACTTACTAAATGCACATTTCCTAACCCATTTCCATATTTGTCCTACATCACACAACCTCTCTTGTGTTTTGCTTCTTTAAAATTTTATTTTCATTGTATTTGGGACCTAGCATGGCATGTTATTAAGAATTGAAAGATCAGTTGCTTTTCACCCTTCTGAAAAACAAGTAACCTGGCTTCTGTGTGTCTGTTTTTCCATCTTTAAAATGGGATAATAGCTGTTCCCCTATGTTATGTGACTTTGAGAGTGAATGACTTAAGAGTTAAGACATCTTACAAAATTTAAAGCATTCTAAAAATATGAAGATTTGGCTCAGTCTGGTGGTGCAGTCACAAACTGATCTGTAATGCTGGAAGGCACATGGTCAGCAGGTTTGGATTCCAGGTTAACCTGAAATATGGTGTGTGCACATGCCCAAGGTCCTGACTAGGTGGAGGGCCAGGGGAAGGGAATCACAGTGTGATGGGTGCTTGCTCCCCACCCCTGAAGAAACAATTTTTTTCAAATCATCACAAATAGGACTTTTTATTTGTCACTATTAAAAGTTTAAACTTTAAACAGATTCTTAAACTTGTGGTTCATGTCCTTCAGGTCATTTGACCTTAGTGCCTGTCTTACCCAAAGTAACTTTTCATGTTTTCACTGTGAAGCTCCATGAGTTTTCTCATTTCAAACTTGGACTTCTTCAGCATTTTTGTTTTTCTGATGAAGACATCATGGAGAGGATAGATAGATTAGCAAGCCTTTTTTCTGTGTCTTTCCAATGCTATCTGGAATCAGTTTATTGACCAGTTCTTTGAAGTCATTTGTCTGCATGTCCTGGGTCATGATTTCTATCATCATCTTCCAGATTTGGTGGGCCTGCCAAAGCTGAGCATAGGAAGTCTTCTGTATCTGATTGTTGCATTTTTTAAATAAAACCAACACCGAACAAACAAAGCAGATTACCATCAATAGTTGTGACATTAACATGATCTTCAGTCGTGGTCTGCCATTTTTGACCGTGAAATACATTTCGTCATGAGTAAGATCCATGCCATGGAAGTTAGTCAGGAAATTTTTGTCCTAAACGCCCTCAGTAATTAGCTTGAATTTCCTAAATGCAACTTCATCATTCTGTAGATCTGCAAGACTCACTTCAAACATACCGTGCTTAAGGCCAAAAGATGCAGTTTCGGTTCCCTGAGTCCTGGCGACTACTGTTTTTCCAGTATTTCTTATAGTGAACATAGCAGGTGCTTTCACAGCATTACCAGTCTTGGAAAATGGATCAACCACTTTCTTCTTGGCTCCCTTTCTGCTGCCTTTTGTAAGGCACTTGATCTTGCCAACATAGTGCTACTCAGAGAGCCAAAAGTGAGAGTACAACTTACATGAGAACTTAGGTGTACAGAGAGAGCAAATCGTTTTTTTTTTTTTAAAAAAGAAATATATTAGGCCAGTGGGTAGTGTGCTGAATAGCGCACTAGATCCCACATAACCAACTGCACCTTTCGAGTCCCAGACATGGCTGCTTGAAAATCACACCAAATGTGCATACGAGCATGCCCAAGATCCTGAGAGAAGAATGGAGGAGAAGGGATTACAGCATGGCTGTCTCCCCAGAGGGAATGATTTCTGACTTTCCCTCTCTCTGTATCTGGTGAGCACATGTGCCCTATGGCAAAAACTTAAACAAACAAACAAACAAAATATATATAAAGATGGTAAGCGCATGTGCCCTATAGCACAAACTTAAAATAGATAGATAGATAGATAGATTTATTTCATACGACTTTTCAAATACAGAACTGTCATATAAAGCAAGTTATACTCAAAATCAGTTATAATATTTAGTTGAGAGATATTAAGTTGTCTGAGTGAGGCACACATTTACTACATTGGTATTGTAAGTAATATCCAAAAATGAGTAAAGACTTATTATGTTCTCAGTTAGGAATTTATCTTTTTTTCTGCTTACTGTTTTTCTTATAGTATTTTTTAGACTGTTTAGATTTGGTATTTTGAATTTTTTAACTTACCAGCCTTATGATTTGTGTAATTCAAAGTTGTGGTTTTAGAAATATTTTAGGTAGGCATTTAAAGAACACTAAGAATGTTTTCATGTTTGTTTAACTATTTTAGCCAAACTTTCTCATGTCCACAGCCAGTAAAAGCAGGGATTCAAACTTAGGCCTTCTGATTATGTTGCTTCTGTAATACTGCACTCTTTCTTTTTTTTTTTTTAAGAGGTTTTTGCCATAGGGCGCGTGCGATCGCCAGACAGAGAAAGACACAGAGACAGAAAGCGAGAAATCACCCCCCAGGGGGGATGGCCACACCACAATCCCTTCTCCTCCATTCTCCTCTTGGGATCTTGGGCACGCACGCACACGCGCCTGGCGTGAGTTTTAAGCCACCGGTTCCGGGATGGGAACCGCGGTCGACCATGTGGGAGTCCAGCAACATAGCCATTACGCTAACTGCTGATCCCTCTACAAGTTTTTTAATACAGGAGAAAATCTAGGTGATCTTAAATTTACAATTACTGTTGGTACAGACAGAGGGTGAGTGCACTCTCCAGAGAGAGAGAGACAGAGCACCCCTTAGTGTGACATGTTCACGCTGCATTCCCTTTCCTCCATTTCTCCTTCATATCAGGATCTTGGACATATGTGCCTGGCATGGCCACTGGGGCCAGGATTCAAACAACAGTAGGCCATGTGGAATCCAGCTTCCAATGTGCAGCACTGAACCATGGCATCATACGTCCAGGCTGGTGACTTAATGTTTGGCGATGAATTTTTTTTTTTTTTTTTTTTTTTTAAAGTTTGGCTGTTATGGCAAATGTGCTTGCCAGAGAGAAATAGAAAGTGAAAAATTATCCCATGGTGGGAAGGTTTACACTGTAATACCGTCCCCTCCATTTTCCTCTTGGGATTTGAGGCATGCACATAAACATACCTGAAATGATTTTCAAGCTGCTGGATCTGGTACTCTGTGCACTCAGCCATGTGGTATCCAGCACTTTAACCTCCATGCCACCTTCTGGCTCCTTGGTGATGAATTTTTAGATGCAAAGCCAATAATACCATCCATGAAAAAAAAACCCGACAAGATGGACTTCATTAAAATTAAAAACTTTTGCTGTGTCACAGACTGTTAAGAGAATTTTAAAAAGGGCTGACCTTGTGACCTAATGGTTAAAGAAACTGGATCCCACATGGCCAACTGCTGTTCAAATCCCAGCCCTGGTGGCAAGAAAAACATATCGTGTGTGCACATGTGACTCCAGACCCCAACAGGAAGGAGAAATAGAGAAGGTATTGCAGTGTGACCACACATCATTAGGAATCCTTTCTCCCTTTCTTTTTCTCTCTATCTCTTTCTCTCTTTGGCAAACACAGGCAAAAATAAGTTTAAAATTTTAAAAGAGTGGGCCAAGATCTGGACCATCCAGTGGCATGGTGGTGAAGGTGGCTGGATCCCACATGGCTGACTGTGTAGTCTGAGTCTCATACCCAGTAACTTGAGAAGCACATCAGATGTGTTTGTATGCATGCAAAAATCCTGAAAAATGGAGAAGGGATTGTGAACACCCCTCACTTTCCCTCTCTTTGTCTCCATGCAGGGAGTATTCACACCTCTGGTAAATCAAAAAGAAAAATTAGGAAACCAGCAATTAGCATAATGGCTATGTCGCTGGACTTCCGTGTAGTCGACCGCAGTTCGTGTCCCGGACCCGGTGGCTTAAAGCTCATGCCAGGCACGTGTGCATGCATGCCCAAGATCCCGAGAGGAGAAGGGATTGCGGCGTGACCATCCCCCCTGGGGGGTGATTTCTCACTTTCTGTCTCTATGTCTCTCTCTCTCTCTGTCTGGCGAACGCACGCGCCCTATAGCGAAAACCTCTCCAAAAAAAAAAAAAAGGAAAAATTAAAAAAAAAAAAAAAGAGTGGGCAAAGATCTCAACAGACACCTCATCATATATACAGATGGCAAATAAAGCATATGAAATGATGCTCAACATTGTATGCCATTAGGGAATTGCAAATTAAAATAATGAGATACCATTATACATCTATTAGACTGGTTAAAGTGCAAAACACTGGCAACATCACATCAACAAAGCACTGGCAAGGATTTGAAGCAACAAGAAGTCTCACTCCTTGCTGATTTGAGTGCAGAATGGTACAGCCACTTTGGAAGACAGTGTAGCAGTTTTCTTAAAAAGCTAAATATAGGGGTTGAAAGTGGCACAGCAGTGGGACCAGCAGTTGGCATAATGGCTGTGTCACTGGATTCCCATGTGTTCGACCACGGTTCGAGGCCCAAACCCAGTGGTTTAAACTCAAGCTGGGCGCATGTGCGTGTGTGCCCAAGATCCCAAGAGAATGGAGGAGAAGGGATTGGTAAATGTGATGCTCTGCAAAGCAATTTCACATGGGAAGGTTCCTAGTTCAAGTCTGAAGACCTCCCTGAGTATGATTGGCACATTACTTACCCATGATCCTCAGTTGGCTAAAGGCTGGGTGTGAATCACAGTACTGAGACACTTGACATTCTTTCTCTCTATTTCTCTCCCACACCTGTCTCACACATACACTTATGAAGAAATAAACCTTTAAAAATAAAAGAGCATGGTATGGTGGTTAAGGCGGCTGGATCCCACAAGGTCTGTTATGCGGCTTGACCTGGCAGCTTGGAAAACATGTTGGGCACATATGTGTGTATGCCCAAAATCTCGAAGGGAGAAAAGGAGTGCTTTCTCTCTCTCTCTCTCTCCCCCCCTCCCTCCCTCCCTCCCCCCCTCCTTCTCTCCCCCGTTCGTCCAGCCTGCACATGTACCTTCTAGCAAATTTAAAATAAATAATAATCATTATTTAAATATGGCTTTATGATTTATTGGTACAATAATTGGTGATGAAATTTAGCTATTGCTTTCAACTGGTTTAAATTAGTCTAGAGACAAGAACTTGCTTAATTACAGATTCTAGATAACTTTTTGGAATGCCTCTGGGGTGTTAAGAAGTACTTGATTATATATTTTCTACTCTAAAGCAACACAATTTTAAACTCAATTTTTACTAAATTATGCTATCTTCATGGAGCCACTCTGTTGAATTGTATTTACATTGTCAAAAAATGCTTTTTAATGAACGGTGTTTATTTGGTCTTAGCCAAATGAGTAAGGATTTAGAGACTTTGGCCAATTTGAGAAGAAATTTAAACATCACTGGCCTTCCTCTATATAAACTAAGGATGACAGTCAGGGTGGAGGAAGTATGTGTATGACTGAACTCTGGTATGCTACGTGCATAGTTAAGCTAGTTAAGCTAGTGTCCACATCTTACTCCTCTACAATGAAGTCTTTTAGTTAGGCTCGTTTATTAGCTGGTTGGTGAACTTTAGTCTTGACCTATATGATTTAGAATAGATACAAGAGAAATGCTATTATAGCTTCAGACCTTATAGAAAGCAGGTAATGATGGGACCAGCAGGTGGTATGGCCAACCAGGGTTCGAATCCCCGGACCTGGTGGTTTGCTTTCTCACTTTCCCTTTCTCTTTCTCTATCTGTGTCTCTCTCTGGTCAAATTTAAAATAAATGAATGAATAAATAAAATAATTATTTTTTAAAAAAAGAAAGAAAGCGGATAATGATAATGAGGAAGTATATCTAGTTGACTTTCTGATGATCTGTGCGAAATACTTGTATTTTACATTATTTTCTAGGCAAATTCATTGAGTTAGATAGAAATGTATTTCCACAGAATCTTTTTTTTTTTTTTTTTTCATTTTTAAAATCCTGCTTCACAGTTGTCTAGTATTTAAGGTATGTAACTTTATATCCATTGTAACCTCGAATTTTTTTTCCTTTGGTTTTAATTTTAATTTTTTTTAAGAGAGAAGTTTTTACTGTAGGGTGTGTGCACTCTCCAGAGACAAAAAGACAGAAAGCAAGAAATCACCCCCCAGAGGGGATGGCCATGCCTCATTCTCTTCTCCATTCTCCTCCTGGGATCCTTGGCACGCACACACACGCACCTGACTTGAATTTTAAGCTGTCGGGTACGGGACTCAAACTGGGAATCAATTACATGAGAGTCCAGCGATGTAACCATTACATCATCTGCTGGTTCTGTTTTTCAATTTTTTAACTCTTATTTTGAATTAATTGTGTAATTGTATGCAGTTATAAGATAATACAGAAAAATCCTTTTTTTTTTTTTTAACCAGTTCCCCTAGTGGCAACATCTTATAAATTATAATATCATGTCATATCATAATCAGTATATGGGAATTAATATATCTGATATGCAGAGCATTTCTATTACTACGGGATCCCTTATGGTATCTTTTTATAGCCATATCCACTTCTCTTCTACCTTTCACTCCACTGCCACCATTAGCCTTTGGCAGCCACTAATCTGTGCTCAGTTTTTCTAATTCTGCCATTTTAAGAATGCTGTAGGGCCAGCCAGTGGTATAGTGGTTAAGGTGCTGGATTCCACATGACTAACTCCACAGTTTGAGTCCCACACCCAGTGGCTTGAAAAACATGCCACCCTTAAACATGTGCATGGATTTAGGATCAAATAGCACAATTGGCCATGATGGATCCAGCCACCTTAACTGCCATGCCCCTGGGTGGCCCCTCTTTTCATCCTCTTAACAGAGTCTTTCACGGAACTTGGGTTTTTCATTTTAATGAGGTCCAATTTATCAATTTTTCTTTTCTCGATTGTGTTTTTAGTGTCCAGTGTAAGAACTCTTCTGCCTAGCTTTAAGTCCTAAAGGCTTTCTCTTATGTTTGGGATTTTTTTTCTTAAAGTTTTATAGTTTTATGTTTACCATATTACATTTTGAGCTAATTTTTTAAAGAGGTTTTTGCCTTAGGCCACATGTGCTCACTAGAGAGGGAGAGACAGAAACTGAGAGAAAAAGTGAAAGAGGGAGGATGGCCGCACCGCAATCCTCTTCTTCATCCTCCTCCTAGGACCTTGGGCATTCATGCACACGTACCCAGTGTGATTTTGAAGTCCAGGACTCGAACCATGCGGCCGTGTGGGAGTCCAGCAACATAACTGCTATACCATCTGCAGGTCCCTTGAGCTAATTTTTTAATAAAATGTAAGCCTAAGGATGAGGTTTGTTTTTTGCCTACAGATGTCTGATTGTTCCAGCACCATTTTTTGAAAAGGCTCTCTCTCCAATATAGAATTGCTTTTTTTAAAAAAGAATATTAAAATTTATTATTATCTTTTTAAAATTTACTATAGGGCATGTGTGCTCACCAGAGAGAGACATAGAAAGTGAGAGCAAGCTACTAGGTCCAGAACTCAAACCATAGTCAAGTCCAGCGTCCTAACCACCATGCCACCTGTTGAACTCCCTTGAGTTGCTTTTGCACGTTTGCTAAAAGTCAGTTGATATTGCTTAATGGATATGGGGTTTTTTCTCTTAGAGTAATGAAGATGTTTTGGAACTATTGGTCTCATTATGTTGTTGTGATCCTCTTTCCTCAGTTCTGAGTAGCAGCATCTCCCAGTATGACTAGACTAATACTGTATTTGCAATTTTGGTGCCCACATTTATTGCAGTATATAGATATATGGTTGGTTTTGTGCATGTTTACATCATTTCCTGCAAACCTGCTGA
>NW_006207191.1:397107-420991 GCF_000334495.1 Tupaia belangeri chinensis
GAACTCACTTCTTAGTTCTAGAAGTATTTTGTAGGTTATTTGGGATTCATTTAGCCTTGTCATTTGCAAATAAGAACAGTTTTATTTCTTCCTTTCCAATCTATACATCTTTTATTTCTTTGTCTTGCCTTAGTGCAGTGGCTAGAACTTGCAGCATCACGTGAAATAAGATTGGTGAGAACTGGCTTCCTTGCTCTGTTCCCGATCTTAGAGTTCAAGTGCTCAGTTTTTCACCTTGAAGTAAAATGTCAGCTGTAAATTTTTTGTCAGTGCTCTTCATCAAGTTGGAAAAGTACCCCTTCATTCCTATTTTTCTGAGAATTTTTCTCACAAATGGGTGTTGAGTTCTGTTAGATGCTTTCTTACACTGAGCAATAACGATTGTATGATTTTGTTTTTCTTTTATTTTTTTTTTCTTGAGAGGTTTTTGCTACAGGGCACGTGCGCTTGCCAGAAAGACAGAGAGAAACAGAGAGACAGAAAGCAAGAAACACCCCCATTTGGGAACGGTCACGCCACAATCCCTTCTCCATTCTCTTCTTGGGGTCCTGGGCACGCACACACATGCGCCCAGTGTGAGTTTAAGCCACCCGGTCCAGGACGCGAACCGCAATCGACCACATGGGAGTCCAGCGACATAACCATTACACCAACTACTGGTCCCGATTTTGTTTTTCTTAATCCTGTTAATGGTGAGTTACATTGATTTTTTAAGTGAACCAGACTTGCATTCCTGGAATAAATCTTACATAGTCATGGTGTATAATTCTTTTTATATTTTACTAAATCCTATTTTAAGTTGTTAGAAAGCAGGAAAACTAAGTTGTGATATTATGAAACACTTCAGATGCCTCTCAATTTACCATGGGGTTACATCCCAATAAGCCCATTGCAAATTAAAAATAACCTAAGTTAAAATGGGCATTATGTAGACATGATGGGATGTGAAAACACAAAACACAGTATCCAAAATATTACTGGCAATAATATTGGTACACTGAAGAGAACTGGTTATTGACCCACCCTTGTGACTATATGGCTCACAGGTTGCTACTGTATGCTGCTGCCAGAATCTCAGGAGACGATCATACTGCCTGCTTGAGTTGGAATCCTAGTTCTGTTGATAACTGTAAGACCCTTGGACAAGCTCCTCCTTTCTAGGAGGTGTTGTAAAGGTGAAATTAAGACAAGGCATTTATAAAGGGCAGGATCTCCTCATAAGCTTTCCAAGAGCCAGCCCCATGGCCAGGTGGTTGAAGGAGCCAGTCCCAATGGTCAACCACAGTACGGATCTTGGCCCTGGCAGCTTGAAAAACACACCAGACATATGTGCTTATGTGCCAAAAATCCCAACAGGATGGAGAAACAGAGAAGAGGTTGCAGCATGACCACACCCCAGTGAGGTGTGCTTTTTCCCTTTCCCTCCCTTCCTCCCTCTCTCTCCCGCAATACAAATACCTTCTGGCAATTAGAAGGAAAAACAAAACAAAACCAAAAAACCTCTGAAAGTATTTGCTATCATTATTCTCAACAAAATTAGCAAGTTAATAGATTAGCTCCTCTTTTCCACTTAATTTAGTTATTTATTTCATTGATTTTTATCTTCATCGTGGCTGTTGGCACAGTGCTAGTTTGTTGAGCTTGGCCGTGGAATTATTTATTTTCTTACTATGCTGCCTGAATTTGTAATATCTTATTTTTATGCCCTTTAGCATGCTAGCTGACCCTGATGGGACAGTCAGCCTAACCATTGTGTTGAACAAGGAGGTATTAACTGCCACTAATCACTCCCTCTTTTGTGACCTGTGGCCACTTTGCAAGATGCTTGTTGGCATGTATGTTGTCTGTCTCTACTGTAAGATCTAAGGTGGTGTAGTGCCTTGTCTTTGAAACCCTTTCTCACCCTACCAATCAGTGGCTCTTCCGTACACGTGTTAAAAGAATAAATGCATACTTAATTGATAGATTTCGTCAGAATAGACATTTTGTCTGGAAATTTGTATCAACTAAATGTTTAGATTTAGGATCAGTCTGTAATTCTTGATAAACTATTGTTTATATATGTATATATACATAGTATGCATATTTACTATGTATACATACATATGTATAGTGTCTTCTTTGTGCCATGCACTGACCTAATCCCTACATATATATAAATTAATTTTTTTAAAATTTTATTCATTATCTTTTTTTTTTTTTTTTTTTTTTTTGAAGTTGACCAGAGAGAGACAGAAGGAGGAAAGTGAGAAAGTATGCTGTCAAGTCCAAGTCCAGGACTCGAACCAGTCAGCCATGTGGGAGTCCAGCCACCTCAACCACCATGCCAACTTCCAGCCCCTAAATAAACTCTCTGAGTTCTCAGAACAAGTAGATTTTATTATCATTGCCAGTTTACAGAGGAAAAATCTGAGGCACAGAAAAACTTGCCTTATGTCAGATAACTAATAAGTGGTAGAATCAGCATTTAAATAGCCACATATTCTGACTTTTAACTACCATCTTTGTGATTTCTGAAATTCTTGATCACAGGATTTATAGACATTGTTTATGACATTTTAAAAACTTGTCTTTGTTCCCTAATTTATGTAGTATAACTTAGATTTCCTAGTCCATTCCTTTATAATGGCCTCAATTTGTTACTTTGTGGATTAAACTTTAAAATTACTTTGAAAAGTAGTAGTTGAAAAGGGCCAGACCCATATTGTAGTGGTCAAGCTCAGTGCATTGGGATCAAGATTGCACACGGCTGATCAACTTGAAAAACATGCCAGTTGTGACAGCTGGATACCACATAGCCGACTGCGTGGTTTGAGTCCCAGTCCTGGTGACTTGAAGAAACATACTAGGCACATGTGTTTGTATGCCTAAAGTTCTGAGAGGCGGATGGAGGAGAAGGGATTGTGGTGTGGTCATCCCCAGTGAGGGTTACGGTGCTTTCTCACTTTCTCTCCCCATCTTTCTGGCAAATGCACATGCCCTATAGCAAAATTTGAAGAAGAAAAAAAAAAAAAACCTGTCACTTGGGCATGCATACCCCATATCCTGATGGACTGGAGAAGTGGAGGAGAAGATTGCCAAATGACCGCACCCCAGTGAGAATGCCTTCCCCCCGTCCCCTTTGTGTGCATGAATACACAGTCAACTAAAGAAAAAAGAAGTAGTAGGGAGAAATGCAGGTATTGAGTGCCTACTGTGTACCTTGCATGGTGCCAAATGATACAGATATCTGGAAGGTTGTCTTCTTACTTCCTCCTATAAAGCTGTCCTACCCCTTTACCAAAGTTACCTACCTATACATTTCTCCCTAAAATGGTGCTTTTGTTTGTTTCTTTTTATCTCATGTGTGACATCAGAGCAGTTTATAGTTCCAAGGTGCATTTTATTCAGATTCTTTTTTTTTTTTTTTGAGAGGTTTTTACTATAGGGTGCGTGTGCTTGCCAGAAAGACAGAGAGATAAAAAGTGAGAAATCACCCCCCAGAGGGGATGACCACGGCGTAGTCCCTTCTCCATTCTCCTCTCGGGATCTTGAGCACGCACACACACGCGCCGGGTCCGAGACTCGAACCAAGGTTGACTACATGGGAGTTCAGCGACATAGCCATTACGCTAACTGCTGGTCCCTCAGATTCTTGAATCTAAAGTTTAGTAAGCTTTGATTGGGTTTAGTAGAAAGAAAGAAAGGAAGGAAGGAAGGAAGGAAGGAAGGAAGGAAGGAAGGAAGGAAGGAAGGGAAAGGAGAAAGGAGAAAGGAAAGGAAAAAAGGAAAGGAAAGTCTTCCAAGAAAGGAAGGGACTTGTGAGGTATAAATAATTACTACTTATAGGCATCAGAACTATATTTGCCTATCCTGTCTCAACAAGTCAGTAGTAATTCCTAAGTTTTGAGTAGATGGTGGTGACAACTTAGAGCTATCTAGATTAAAGAAGAAATTTCACTTCTTTATGCTGTCATTAAAACTGTTCTGACTTTAATTATCTAGTATGTCTGTGGAAAATATAGGCTTAAGCTAACAAAAGTAAGATGAAAATTACATGTATATGGGTAAGTTAAATTTATTTCAGAACCCTGAATTTTCTCCATATGCTTTCAAACATCTAAGTATTTGGTATACATATATGACTGAAACGTTTATTTATAAATGTGGGAGAATTATATAAAAGTTTTAGATGTACATTTAATAATTCCAGAATTTAAATTTTTTTATTTGCAGCTCAGATCGTCTGATAGAAGAAACAATAAGGTAGGAATAATTTTTTGTTTACTGTGTTGGTATTTGCACCTCAGTTTAAAGAACAGATCAGGATAATTCTGTAACTACAGTTAAAGTCAATTGATCCTCCCTAAAGATGAGAATTTCACTAGTTGGTAATTATATTTTCAATCTTATCAGAGACATTTGAAGCACAAAACATTCCAGTTACTACCAATAGAATTGGGCTGTTTAACCTAGGTTAATTTTTTCAATTAATTTATATTTAGTATTTTCAATCTTGATCTTTTTATTCTCACTTTTTAATAGAAAACAAGCTTAGGGCCAGCAAGGTGACATAGTGGTTAAGGCAGCTGAATTTTACATGGCCAACTCCACAGTTCAAGTCCCAGACCCAGCAGCTTGAGAAACATGCTGGGCATGTGCATGCCCAAAATCCTGAGGATAATAACGGAGAAGGCATTGTGGTGTGGCCATCCTCCCGGGGGGGAGAGGGGGCTTTCTCACTTTCCCTTTTCTCTTTTCTCTCGCCAGCAAACACACATGCCCTATAGAAAATTAAAAAAAAAAAAAAAAAAAAAAAAAAAGTCTTTAAGATAAGAGTCTTAGTGCCTCAGTTTCCCAAATAGCTGGGACCACAGGCTTGCACTACCATGGCCAACTCTTAGACAGTCTCACCCAGGTCAGCCGTAAGCTTATCTTCTTGTCCCAGCTTCCCAGTAACAGGGACTACAAGCATACCACGCATCCATCTTTCAAGTTGGGCAGGGAATCCACGCAGCATCTTAGCAGTGTACACTACCAGGGCTGGTCTAAATGTTTTATTTATATAATTTATGTAGACTTCATTTCTGTTGTAGCAGCTATAGAAAATGTACTGCAGATAATATACCTGTAGTAACATTACACTAATTTCTTGCTTAAGTAAAGGAATATTTATTTGTTCACTTGAACTGCCTAATTTTCTAGGTTTATCTATTTTATGACAGTAAAAAAGTAAATTAACTAAATATGATATCTATGCTTTAGAATGAAGCAATGTATAGAGCATTGTTTTTTAGGGAAGGTAGAATGAAATATACGGGAACAACATTTGTATTCTTACTTTTCTTAGTCCTGTGTTAAAGTGCTTTGTGTGGGACCAGCAGTTGGCGTAATGGCTATGTCGCTGGACTCCCATGTAGTCAACCGCGGTTCAAGTCCCAGACCCAGTGGCTTAAACTCACGCTGGGCGCGTGTGCGTGCGTGCCCAAGATCCCGAGAGGAGAATGGAGGAGAAGGGATTGCATCTTGGCCGTACCCCCTGGGGTTTATTTCTCACTTTCTGTCTCTGTCTCTGGCTTCCTGACGAGCACATGTGCCCTATAGCAAAAACCTCTTAAAAAAAAAAAAAAAGTGCTTTGTGTGCATTATTTTTTTATTCATATCAATAGCTCATGAGATAGACACTAATCATTAAGCACTATGTTCAAAACAAGAAATAAATTAATGTATATGATTTGCTTATGGTCTCATGACTAATAGATGGTACTGAGGATTCAGACCCACAAATCTGAATCTTTCTAACTCTGGAACTAAAGCTCGGTCTAAATCATTATGGTATTGACCACATTGTAGAAACTATCAAACTTTTAGGTGTGATTTGGTTTGAAACTTAGCTGTGCTACTTATTAGATCTTTTCTTGGATGAGGTTACTTTAACTTCTTAGAGCCTTGCTTTCCTTACCTGTTTAAAAACATGGGATTGATGGGACCAGCAGTTAGCGTAATGGCTATGTCACTGGACTCCCATGTAGTCAACCATGATTCAAGTCCCAGACCTGGTGGCTTAAAACTCACGCCGGGCGCATGTGCATGCGTGCCCAAGATCCTGAGAGGAGAATGGAGAAGGGATTGCGGTGTGGCCATCCCCCCGGGGGGGTGATTTCTCGCTTTCTGTCTTTCTGTCTTTCTTGTCTTTCTGGCGAGTGCGTGCGCCCTATAGCAAAAAGCTCTCCAAAAACAAACAAACAAACAAAAACATGGGATTGATGATAATACTTACCCTGCAGGATTGTGGTAAAGATTAAAGATTAAGTGAGGAAATTGCTTATTACAATGCCTGGTTGATGCTAGGTAATCTGTAAATAGCAGACATATTATTGATAATTATTCCCTTCGTTTTTTAAAGTTTATTTGCTATCATTTCAGAAAAGTCCCAGTAGTACAAAGAAATTCCATATACTCCTTAGGTTGCTTAAATGTTAACATTTGCCACATTTCCTTCTTCACAGTTAATTTTCTGAATTATTTGAAAATACACTATAGACATATTACCTCTTTACTCCTAATTATTTTCATATTCATAAATATTTGTATGATTTGGATTCATGGATTCTTACTTTATTCAATGACTTACGATATGTCCCCATCATTAATAATCATGTTACTATCAGGCCGTCGGCAAAGTCATGACACATTTTTTGCATAGAAAAACAGAAAAATATGTCATGACTTTTCCAACAACCCAATACATTATAGTCTTTTGTGATAATATGCTGTTACCCAATCTTGACTTTTTGTTTAAATTACATGCACTGTATTTTTCATCCGAACAGAGTTTTCACAGAATTGCCTCACTATTGCCTGAACTATCTCATTTGTAACTCCTTTTCATCAGCACATGAGCTCTGGTTACATTTTGCTTGAAGTTCTTAGTTCAGAGCTGGCCTATTTAAGGGCTGGTAATATTGGTATAAAAATTTGGGGGTATCTCATAGGACAGAAACATTCAAGGACCATTGACTCACTACTATTCGTATTTTGCAAGTTAAAAAACATATTATTAGAAGATTTTAAAATGTTTTCACAAGAGAATGCACACATTTGCTGGAGAGAGACAGGGTTGACTGATAAAGCACCCTCACACACACCATATGGGAGTCAGGCCACTCCTTCTCCTCCATCTTTCCCTTCTGGGATTTTGACATGTACACATACACACTGTTTTTCTTAAGCCTCCAGGTCCAGGATTCTAACCACAGTGAGCCATGTGGGACCCAGCTGTCTTAACCACCATGCCACTGGCTGGCCCAGAAAATCTTTTAATTATAATATTCTCCTTTTTCAAAATATGATAGATATCACAAGTAAAATTTCACTGAATATAATGCTAGTTATAATTAATTATGGATAACATAAAAATTAAGTGTTGTACTATCTCTATGATTAAGGGAACTGGAACCCAAATGGCCAGATCCCAAATCCTGTACCTGATGACTTGAAAAACAGGATAGGCACATGTGCATGTGTGCCCAAGATCTTGACAGGGTGGAGAAGTGGAGGAGAATAGATTGTGGCATGACTATGTCCCGTTGGGTGATGCCCATCCATACTTCTCTTTCTCTTTCTCTCTCTTTGTCTCTCTGGTAAGCATGAGTGCCCTCTGGCAAATTAAAATAAATAAATAAAATTTAGGGCCAACCATGGCATGGTGGTTAAGGTGATTAGATCTTACATGGCCCGCTGTGTGGTTTGAGTCCCGGACTCGGTGGCTTGAGAAACACACCAGGCAAGCGTGTGTGCCCAAATTCCCACAAGGAGGGAGAAATGGGGGAAGGATTTCAGTGTGACTATTCCTCATAGGAGATACTTTCTCATTTTTTCTCTTTCCCCCTCCACCTGGCAATTGTACATGTTCTTTGGCAAATTAAAAAAAAAAAAAGCTACGTGTCAAATAATATTTTATATTACATATGTAAAACCATACCTCTCCCTTTCAGAGATACATTTTAAAAATATGTGTACAAATGAATGTGAACTCTGTATCAGTTTATTAAAAAGAACTATTTTTTTTTTTTAGAGAAAGAGTTTTGCTATAGGACACATGTGCTCGCTAGAGAGACTGAGAGACAAGAAGCAAGAAATCACCCCCCAAGTGGGATGGCCACACCACAATCCCTTCTCCTCCATTTTCTTTTTGGGATCTTGGGCACGCACACGTGCCTGGTGTGTGTTTAAGTCTCCAGGTTCAGGACTCAGACTGCACTCAATTACATGGGATTCCAGCGATGTAACCATCATGCCATCTGCTGGTCCCAAGAACTAAATATTATTAGAATTTATAAGTGTATTAAACTTTAAATATATTAAATATATAGCTAATATTACTTGTTGTTAAAAAATTAAGTGACTGAGTTGAGTTCTCAGAACAGGTAAGAAAGTTGAAGTTTGGGATCAGCATATAGCATAATGATTATGTCACTGGACTCTCACGTAGTCAACTGCAGTTTGAGTCCTGGACCTGGCGGCTTAAACTCACCTCAGGCACGTGTGCATGAGTGCCCAAGATCCTGAGAGGAGAATGGAGGAGAAGGGATTGAGGTGTGGCCATCCCCCCCTGGGGGGGTATGTGTGATTTTTCACTTTCTGTCTCTCTAACTCTCTGTGTCTTTCTGGCAAGTGCACGAGCCCTATAGCAAAAACCTCTATTCAAAAATAAACTCATGCCAGGCACATGTGCTTGTGTGCCCAAGATCCCAAGAGAAAAATGAAGAAGGAATTGCAGCATGGCCATCCCCTCTGGGGATTGATTTCTCGCTTTCTGTCTCTCTGTCTCTGGTGAATGCACACACCCTGTAGCAAAAATCTCACTCAAAAAAAAGTTGAAGTTCTAGTAAGCACATCAATGATTTATCATTTTAAAAGCATTATATATTATTTGGAGCTTATATTTTGCCTCTGAGTATTTGACCCTTGAAATAATACAACAGCCTGAATTTCACTCAGCTGGACTCCAAATGATGGAATGAGATGGGAAAGTTTGTCTGGATATACTTTATGTGGTACTGGAAATCATGCATAGTCAACAAGATAATAACATAATGTATGATGATAAGATCCATTCTCCAAGGAATACAAAGTGCTTTGCGGAAATTACTTTTTAATATCTGTTCACTGAGTCAGAGTGCACAGGAGATGGTGATATCCCCAGTTTGAAATGCAGAGGCATATATGTTTCAAAGATTGACCTCACATTGCTCAGCTTAGGTTCGAACTTTTATTACTTTATATAAGATCATACCTATTTTTTTTAACCATGAATGAACTTTCCCCACAAGGAAAATTTTATTCGTTACTTCATTCCCTGATCAAAAAAAAAAAAAAGTGAACATTCACCTCAAGATTTTATTATCTTCATAATAAAACAAAAGGTGAAGCTTAGACTAGATCACTTGACCACTTCTCTTCTTATCTCCTCCCAGTTCGAAACGCTTGCATCTCTTAATAGCCAGCGACCTCTTAGTTCTGCAGTTGGGCTCAGCACATTCAAGCCTCAGTACGATCTTTGTAGTTTTTGCCTTTTTCCAGAAAGTGAGCTTAGTCTGTCAACCATAGCCACTCTGCTTCCTGTCTTAACGCTGCCTTCCCGGAGCACACAGAGACTCCTTGCCCTTTTGGTAATGTGTCTCTGTGAGGTTGGTGCTTCTTGCACTTCTTACAGAGTCTGGCAGGTTTTAGGGATGGTCACCATGTGTGCAAGCACAGAAAAGCGATCATATGTATTTTTAAATACTTTCTAAATTTGTTCTCAGAACAACCACATTTTAGATGTATCGTATTCGGTCATAGAGAGTTAAGCTGAAAACTTATGGATAAAACCTAAATGATACAGAGGAAGTTGTTTGACTCTCTTATACTCTTTTTGGTTTGGGACTCTACGGTTGAATGTATTTTACAGTTGAAATTGTCCCCCTCCTGTTCTAATATTGACTGGTTATTCTGTTGGCCCACCACATCCTTCTGGTTCTGGCATGTTCTTTCTCCATTATCCTAAAATAATCTCCTTTATTAGGTCACCTGTTTCTTTGATTTAGTTCTTCCACTTTCTTAGTTTGTTTATTTCCTCATTCTTCTGAACCACATTCTTTTTTTTTTTTAAAAGGTTTTTGCTATAGGATGTGTGCACTTGCCAGAAAGCCAGAGGTACAGAGAGACAGAAAGCGAGAAATCACCCCCCAAGAGGGGATGGCCATGCCACAATCCCTTCTCCTCCATTCTCCTCTCGGGATCTTGGACACACACGCACATGCGCTCTGCGTGAGTTTAAGCCACTGGGTCTGGGACTTGAACCATGGTTGACTACGTGGGAGTGCAGCGACATAACCATTAGGCGAACTGCTGGTTCCTTGAATCACATTCTTTAATAGTTTCCTGGGAAAGAACAGGAGTTAAGTTTTTATATATTTGAATTTGATCACAGAGGGATAGAGTGAAAGAGACAGAGGGAAAGTGAGAAACAAGTTGCTAGGTTCGGGATTCAAACCGTGGTCGGCCATGTGGGAGTTCAGCGCCCTTAACCACCACGCCACCTGCCAGCCCCTGTTCTTTCTTTCAATTAAAAAAAAAAAAAAAAAGGCTTTGTATTTGGGCTTTCTGTGTTTATCATTTCTCACCTTTCTTATATTTTCCATGTATCTTTTTTTCTCCTGCCTGGGAGATTTACTTATTCTTCTTTTGGTTCTTGTATTACATTTTTATTTTTGCTCTTCTCTTTTCTTTCTTTCTTTCTTTCTTTTTTTTTTTTTTTTTAAGAGAGATTTTTACCATAGGGAACCCATGCTCACCAGAGAGACAGAAAGCGAGAAATCACCCCCCCTGGGAATGGCCATGCCACAATCCCTTCTCCTCCATTCTCCTCTTGGAATTTTGGGCATGTGCGCACACGTGCCCATCATGTTTCAAACAGCCAGGACCAAGAAATAAACCATGGTAGACTACATGAGAGTCCAGCAATGTAACCATTACGGCATCTGCTGGTCCCAATTTCTACTCTAATTTTTTTTTCTGTTCTTTTTAATTTACATGAGCTCTTTTGTAAGAGACAGATACACATATACACTGATACATGTAAGTTTTGTGGATGTAATTCTCTTCTTTTAGCTTCCTGAAAACATTAAATACTATTTTGTTTTAAATTTCTGGAGCTACTTTTATTGCTTCTGTCTTCTCAAATCCATTTTCTATTTACTATTTGGTTTGTTTGGATCTCTGCCTTTTCTGTTAGAGGTGCTCCTCAAACATCTGAAAATTGTTATCTCTTTGTTCATGTTTGAGAATGCACTTCCAGGGGTTGGCAAGTGGCACGGTAGTTAAAAGTACTGGGCTCCCACATGGCCAATCATGGTTCGAGTCGTGGACCTGGTGGCTTGCTTTCTCACTTCCTCTCTCTTTCTGTCTCTCAATGATCAAACTGGAAAATAATCATGATAATAATAATAAATAAAGTTAAATAAAATAATTCTTAAAAAAAAAAAAAAGCACTTCGGAGACCCCAACAGATGACATGGTGGCTAAGGCACTGGGTCCCACATGGTTGACTCTGCAGTTTGAGTCTCAGATCCAGTGGCTTGAAAATCACTGTTGGTGTGTGTGTGCATGCCCGAAATCCTGAGAGGAGATGAGAAGGGGTTGCGCTGTGACTGTCCTCCTTGTGATGTGATTTCTTACTTTTCTCTCTCTCTGTGTCCAGTGAGTACATGCAGCCTATAGTAAAATAATACAAAAAAAAAAAAAAAAAAGAGAGAAAGGAAAAAAAAAAAGCACTTCCAAAATCTAGTGATTAGGGCCAGCCAGTGCCATGGTGGTTAAGGCAGTTGGATCCCACATGGCCCATTGAGCAGTCTGTATCTCAAACCTGGCAACCTGAAAACATTCCGGGTGCGTGTGCACGTGTGCTCAAAATCCTGAGTGGAGAATGGAGGAGAAGAGATTGTGGCATGACCATCCACCCTTGGAGGTGCTTTCTCCCCCTTCCCCTGCCCCTCTCTATCTCTCTGGCAAGTGCACATACCCTATAGCAAATTTAAAAAAAAATAGTTAAATGCAGTGAAGCTTATTCTGTTTGCATGGGTGGTGGGACTTGTGGTGGTAGGCCTCATGATGTGTGACAAGCAGGGTGATTGTTTCAGTGAGGACTTGAAATCGTCACTGTCTCTAGGTCTCTTCTGAGCTAGGTCTTCTACTGGACTGGGAGCAATGAGTTAGAGATGGCAGTTTAGGCGCCTGGGACTCCTTATACAATGTTTTTTATTGTAATTATTTAAATAGTATTAAAATGTATAAAGAAAAATTAATCTCCTGGTAGTGCCTCTCCATTCCTACTCCTAAATAACTTGTATTAACAGAGAGACAGTTGTGTATCTTTCTGATACTTCTCTGTCATACAAACATACAAAGATGTTTTTCAAAATAAAAGAGGATTCATACTCTACGCATTCTGTGTGCTTTAATCACTCAATATGCCATAAACATCCCTCCAACTTAATACCATATTAACACACTGTTTTTATACCAAACACTATCTTGTAGTATGGGGCTACCACAACCTATTGTACCTTTCAAGTGTTGTTTCTAGGTTGGTTTGTTTGGTTTGGTTTGATGTTTTTGTTGTTCTTTACTATTCAAAAAATTGCTTTTTGGCCCAGCTGGTGGCAAAGTAGTTAAGGCAACTGGGTTCCACATCGCTGACCATGTGATCTGAGTCCTGGACCAGTGACTTAAAAACCACACAGGCACATGTGTGTACATGCCCAAGATTCTGAGAAGAGAACGAAGAAGAAGGAATTGTGGTGTGTCCATCCCTCTGTGGACTGCTTTCTCACTCACTCTTTGTCTCTCTGGGGAGCACACAAGCCCTCTAGCAAAAATATTTTTGTAATTGCCTCAATAACCTTTTCACATTTCCCTTATACACTATTTCTTCTTTTTTACATACTTTACTTTCTCAAATTTTGAAATCGAAATTTTGATTCATCTGTCATATGCTTGTAGTGCTCTCTGCAGCATTTCTCTTCAGTAAGGTACCTTGGGATTTATTCTCTGAGGCTGACTTGTCTAGAACTGTGTTCTCTCAGCTCTGGGTAAGTCAAGCTATTAGAGACTCTGAAGCAGAGGCATACCAGGTGGTAACGGAGAGCCCAACAGTTTCTCCTTTGGGACTAGGCATCACACCAGCTGCTAGACCAAGCTCTTGGCCTTTAGTCCGCTCTGACTGTGAGTAGCAACTTTTTTCAAGTTTCAGTTCCTGGGAACAGTTCTGTCCCTCACTGCAGCCCCTGTACATGCACTTGCATTGTCTTCACTGTCTGGACTCCTCAAGAAGCAGTGCAGCCTAGCTCTTTCCCAGACTTGAAGAGAAATCTAGGCTTTCCCGCCAGCAGTTCCGTGGCTCTTTTTTCACTTAAGAGAACCCAGTCTCTACCTGACTTTCTTCCCTGGAAATATCAAAGGAATGTAGGGACTCATAGACCCTTCCCAGCCTGTCAGCTTTTATACTTGTGTTATCCGTGGAGGACAGTAGGACTCTATTTGAGATGAGGTCAGAAATTTGTGCTCTGACCACCATCTTCTCAGAATCTCTCTCTATTCTGCCGCTGCCCTTTTTTTAGATTTTTGACATAGGGCACGTGTACTTACCAGAGAGAGACAGTGAGAGGAAAAGTGAGAAATTACTCCCCAGGAAGACAGCCTTACCCCAATCCCTTCTCCTGTTTTCCTCCTGGGATTTTGAGTATTCACACACATATGCCCAAAGTGATTTTCAGGCCTATCAAGCCACCAGGTCTGAGGCTTGAACCATAGTCAGCCATGTGGGAATCCAGCATCTTAACCATCACACCACCTGCTGGCCCATCTTTTTTCTTTTTTTCTTAATGTTTCAGATATTTTCAGAATTGTTCAACATCATTTCGTTTGCAGTTGCTTTTTATAATGTCAGTATTAAAGCACCTTCCCTGTGTGTCACATACCAAATGTATACCAGGGCCAGCTGGTGGTGTGGTGGTTGGGGCAGCTGGATCTCACATGGCCAGCTTGGTGGTCTGGGTCCAGGACCTGGTGGCTTGAGGTACTTGCCAGGCACATTCTCATGTGTGCCTAGAATCCCAAGAGGGGAATAGAGGAGGGGAGATTACAGTGTAGCCATCCACCCAGGGAGTGCTTTCTCTCTTTCCCTCTCTCTCTCTGGCAAGCATACACACCCTAATAGCAAATTTTTTCAAAGGAAATTTTAAAAAACAACTGTATACCAGGACCAGCAGTTAGCATAATGGTTATGTTGCTGGACTCCCATGTAGTCAACGCGGTTCGAGTCCCGGACCCGGTGGCTTAAAACTCATGCCAGGCACATGTGCGTATATGCCCAAGATCCCGAGAGGAGAATGGAGGAGAAGGGATTGCAGCGTGGCCATCCCCCTCGGGGGGTGATTTCTCGCTTTCTATCTCTCTGTCTTTCTGGCGCGGGCACGCGCCCTATAGCAAAAACTTCTCAAAAAAAAAAAAGGGGCGGGGGATACTGATCCTGCCCTCTAGGATTCTAATGTCCAGGGAGATATAATTATAGAAAATAAGCCTGGAAATGATAACAAAACTCAGATTATTTTAAATAGGACATTTGGCCCAGCCATAGTGGCATACAAGTAGCACCCCCGCTTGGGAGGCTGAAGTTTCATGGTGGACCCAGGTTTGGTTCCCATAACAACCTGAACATGTAAAGCATGTGCCTGTAATCCTAGTCAACTGGGAAGCTGGGGCAGAAGGGTCACAACACAGTAAGAAACATGTCAAAAACACTTATCTCTGTCTCTTTATCCTCTCTCCCCACTCCCAAATTAAAAACAGAAAAAAATAGGGGACCAGCAGGTGATATGTTAAGGCATCTGGATCCTACATAGCCAACTCCATAGATTGAATCCCAGACTTGGAGGGTTGAAAATCATTCCAGGCACTTGTGCATGTATGCCCAAGAACCTGAGAGATTAATCAAGAAGAGATTGCAGTGTGGCCATTCCCCTAGTGGGGGTGATTTCTCACTTTCCCTCTCTTTCTCTGTCTCTTCAGTGAGTGGACACTCCTATCGCAAAATAAAAAAAGGGAAAATAAACAGGACATCAAAGTAGAAGAAATTGTGTTTACGAAGAGTAACTTTGACCCTTTCTCTTGGTTGTGTTTAATGAATCCGTGACCTCTTTTAGCTTGCTGGTGAACCTAGCATAAGGTTGCTTGCATGTCCCCAAATCTGCCTACTTGGTTCTCCAGGAGAATTTTGGAACAAAATCTCTCCATTAATTGGAGGCTAAGTTGTATGTCAATATTTGTGATATTTTACACTTTGGGTTCTATTTTTTATTTTAGTAATTCCCTACTTACCTTTTAGTAGGTTTTCCTGACCAATTTTTGTGGCTAGCCCCTTTTAAAGCCATTTTAAGAAACTTTTGTAGTACATGATTTTCTGTTAATGCCATAGTTCATTTGTTATTTTAAAGAAAACTTGAGAAATGCTTTACTGACTTGCACAAAAAACATCAGAGAGTAGAAGTGGGGTCATTCAGGAAGAGAACAACAGGAAGGTGACTTGGGAAGTAATTTTTCTTCCCATTTTTAACCCAGTGCTTTTTAAGATGTTGCTCACTGTAGTTTTTTAGTAACTTTTAAGGGCCTGATGGATCCATGCAGGATAATCTTAAATACCAATTTAATGTCATCTCTTCTTCCCCTTTGCAGCATTGCTATGGCAACAAAAGAAAATATGACTTCACAGAGAGGAATGTTGAAGTCAATTCATAGCAAAATGAACACTTTGGCCAGTATCCTTTTTGAATGTTTGGAATCTGTGTTTTGGGGGTGTGGTGGGAAAAGTACGTGTGTGGGTTTGTTTTGTTCTGTTTGTTTTGCAGGTTGCATCACCAGTAGCAGTAGACCCCCCCCAGTCATTATTTAATGTGCATTTGTGAAAGTTCATGTTGCTTAGTACTGTGTTACAAAGATTATACACCAGTGGTTTAATGCTAGTAGATTTAGGGGGAAAATGTATAAATGTGCATTTTAAAATTGTTGACAAAGTTATTTTATATTTTAAAAGATTTTAAATCCATGTTAGAACTAAGTGGTATACATAATTCTTACCTAAACATCATAAATTATATGTCCTCTTTTATTTTTCCAATTTGGAGAGAGATTCAGTAGCTGATGCTCAGAAAAGGAGACAGCCATATAAATAGAGGAGTTGTAATTACTGATAGAGCATGGTGACCCTTTACCCGCACACTGAATTCAAGGACAGATTCTCGTTTGTGGTGGCCTCTAATTTTTCAATTTCCCAACTGAAATTAGCATTACTAATACTTTCCAAAAATCCAGTATGGAAACTGATAGCCTGCCACTATGAAGCATTTTATTTACTCGTTGAGAAGACAAGTCTTTCAGAGAAAGAAAGCTTTCTTCCTCAGCTACTAAGGAGGAAAGAACATATAATTTTTCAAAGGTCACTTTGACTTTGTTGATACCTATTTGCCTAAGGAGATGAATATCCTGAAATTTGTTGATATTTTCCAATCTTTGTGAATTTTTTTCTTGCCTTGTCATCCTAAGTATTATATAAAACTCCATGTTGAAAACCAATTTTATCTTACATAGGGCTATACAGTTTATGGAGTATTATTACCACAAAATAGAGAGAATATAGAAATTTTTTTTTTTTGCTGATGAGGAACTAGGCTCAGAGAAGTGGCTTGTTTCTGGTCCACAGCTAGTAAATAGCAATTTGATTCACAGTGTATGTTCTTGTTGCTTTTTCTGCGAAATCGTGCTGTGAACTTGGTTACCAGCAAGAGCAAAGGCTGCGTAGTGAATAGAAGAGATTGTATAGAGCAGAACCTTTGAAACTTTGAATTATAAGCAGAGCATGGATAGCTGGTTATTTAAAACACTGAATGAAGCCTTTCCTGGTTCTGGTAAGACTCTGCCACCATTCTTCTTATCCTATTCTCTATATCCTGTATGCAACTTCTCCTCAGTAGACCCTGAGTTTTCAGGATCCAGGGCCCCGCATATTGCCTGGTATAACCACTCAGAAATTTTATAGTTATTCCAAAAGAAGGTATGTTCAAAACAATCAAACAAAATAAAATAAATGAGAGTTAAGCAGGACTTCATAGAGAGGTAGTAACAGAAACTGAATTCAGACTGACTTAAGGGAGAAAAGGAGGGAATTAATTTGTTTTTAGAACTATGAAGTTTAGGGATGGAATTTGGTTTAAGGCCTGGCTAGATTAAGAGGCTTAGATTTTGTTATCAAATACTGCCTTTCTTCTCTATCCCCTCCCTTTCTCATCATTTATCTTGGCTTTCCTCCTCATCTCAGACAGATTTTCTCTTTATGGTGATAGTGATGACTAAATACCAACTCAAAACTTCCCATGGAGGGAACCAGCAGTTAGCGTAATGGCTATGTCGCTGGACTCCCACGTAGTCAACCGCGGTTCGTGTCCCGGACCCGGTGGCTTAAAACTCATGCCGGGCGTGTGCATGCGTGCCCAAGATCCCGAGAGGAGAATGGAGGAGAAGGGATTGCGGTGTGACCATCCCCCCTGGGGGGTGATTTCTCGCTTTGTGTCTCTTTGTCTCTCTCTTTCTGGCTGGCGAGCGCACGCGCCCTATAGCAAAAATCTCTCAAAAAAAAAAAAAACTTCCCATGGGAAAAAGGATGTCTTTTCTAACATCTGTCACAGAAGCACAGCTTGAGTTACTGCCCATTCTTTACCCAGTCACTGGCTGATCCTGAGTTTGTATGTACACCCATCAGCCCTACCATGTTAAACGGACTGAACTATCAGATTATTATAGAAAGGGAGAGAAATGGTTCCTTAGAAGTAAACTGGGCCAAAAAATGTCTACTATAGTTAAGGTTTCCTGATGCCAAAAACCTACACGCTCTTAATGGATTCGTTTATCCTTTTATGAAGCAAGAAAAATATTAAGCTTCTTCTCTATATGAGGTTTTTCCTTGTAAAAGTTTTTATCCATTTCTTTAATATATGCTTCCTGTTGTATTTTTTTCCCAAAGAATTATTTAATTTCCTTTATCATTATTACTATTATTTTTTAATTTGAACAGAAAGAAAGAGAGAAAGTAAACCACCAGGTCTGGTACACAAACCGTGGTCATCCATGCATGTGGGAGTCCAGCACCTTAACTTCCACACCACCTGCTGCCCTCCTGCCCCATTGAACATTTTTTAAATTGGTTTTGCAGATTGACTTTTTTTTATTATTAAATGATTCAAAAAAGCACATTAATGCCTATAACATAAAAAGCTCTAATCTGGACATAGAGGGAAATTCATGATTAGAAGAAGACTTGGTTCTAATCACATAATATATAGAATATTCAAGTACACACATAAATATAATCTCTAGCAGGAATCATTTTGTTACAGGAAGCAGTGAGTAATTGCAAGAAGTGGGGATTATTCCAGCTCTCTACTGTCTTGCATGGTTTTAATCATTGATTTTCCTGAGTTTGAAATAGTACCTATCTTAACAAAGAGGATACACCTGCAGGTATGTTGTCAGAAATCATTGCCAGTAATGCAAAGCAATATAGGCATTTTAATCTACTACATACAAACAAACAAGTGTGAAGATATTTTGCAGTACTAATTACAGTTGTGGGGACCTGCAGATGGCATGGTGGTTAAGGGTGCTGGATTCCCACATGGCCAACTGCGGTTTGAGTCCTGGACCTGGCAGCTTGCTTTCTCACTTTCTCTCTCTCGCTCTTGCTCTCACTCACTCACTCACTCTGTCCCGCTCTGGTCAAATCAAAATAAATAAAATAGGGAACCAGCAGTTAGCGTAATGGCTATGTCGCTGGACTCCCACGTAGTCGACCGCGGTTCGCATCCCGGACCCAGTGACTTAAAACTCACACCGGGCACGTGTGCGTGCGTGCCCAAGATCCCAAGAGGAGAATGGAGGAGAAGGGATTGCGGTGTGACCATTCCCCCTAGGGGGTGATTTCTCGCTTTCTGTCTCTGTCTCTCTCTGTTTGTCTGGCGAGCGCACGCGCCCTATAGCAAAAAAACTCTCAAAAAATAAATAAATAAATAAATACAATAAAAAAAATTAAAAAAAAAAATTCTTTTAAAAAAAAAAAAAAAAGATTTTTTGGCCAGAACCGCCATCTTCCAGTAATTAACCAAAATGACGTATGCAAAAGGAAAGAGGAGAGGCACCCAATAAATGTTCTCTAGGTCTTTTAGAAAACATGGAGCGGTTCCTTTGGCAACGTATGTATGAATATACAAGAAAGGTGATTATTGTAGACATCAAGGGTACGGGTACTGTTCAAAAAGGGATGCTCCACAAATGTTACCATGGCAAAACTGGAAGAGTCTGCATTGTCACCCAGCGTGCTGTTGGCATTGCTGTAAACAAGTTAAGGGCAAGATTCTTGCCAAGAGGATAAATGTGCATAGTCAGCGTATTATGCATTCTAAGAGCAGAGATAGCTTCCTAAAACATGGGAAGGAAAATGACTGGAAAAAGAAGGAAGCCAAAGAGAAAGGAACCTGGCTTCAGCTGAAGCACCAGCCTGCTCCACCCAGAGAAGCACACTCTGTGAGAACCAGTGGAAAGGAGCCTGAGCTTCTGAAACCTATTCCCTATGAATTCATGGCATGATGGCTGTTAAAAATAAACTAATCTGTGGTCTATTAAAAAAAAATGCACAATTGTGACTTCTGGAAAACCCCTAAAATTGAAAATTTTATCTTGTCTTTTTTTAACATGTTTTTAAAGAATTATTTATTTGATTATATTTGTTATTATTTTAAATTTAACCAGAGATAGAAAGGGAAAGTAAAAAAACAAACTGCCAGGTCTGAGACTCAAACCGTGAGGTCGGCCATGTGGGAGTCCCACACCTTAATCATCATACCACCTGCTGGTCCCGATCTTGTCTTCTTTTATTCTCCCAAATAAAACAGTTAAAGCCATTTAACTCCCTTTCCCACTGTATCCTACCTACCACTGCAGAGTAAATGTCAAATTTTAATTGTTCACCACTGTCTGATTATACAGATTGTGAGGGTTGGTTCCACAGGATGTTATTACCCTGTAGGGAGTGAATCAGGTATTTCTTCAAAACCTCAGGCAAAACTCTTTAGTCTTCTGAAAGAAGTGGTAAAGAAGAAAGAAAGACAGGAGAAAAATGAAGTAGGAGAAAATTATATGGGGACGGAAGTGGTAGTAGTCAGCTATGCCTCCCTGGCCTGCAGAGTTCTTTTATTCCCAACCACACTGGCGGACACCCTGGCAGCAATCCTTCAGTATGTGGAGCTGTCGTCATTATTTCCTTCTCCCTGCCTATTCAGAGTTTCTTTTCATCCTTATGTGTGTACTATACAAGAGAGGGAGACTTGAATTTGTTTGGGACCTTGAGCAGTGAGGACCATTGCCAGTTTTGGCATGTATGTTTGCTTAAGACTTCCTCAGTGTGATTTCCTTCTCTTCTGTTTCTTCTCATTACTTTATTGTTTCTGAATTCCACTAATCTCTACTTTGGTAATTTTTTGTGATTTTTTTTTTTTTAAACTAAAGAGGCTTCTTCCACATATGACCTTAATAAAGATTTCCCAAAGATCGTTTTCCTGCTGTGAACAGCCTGATCCAGAGGATCAACCTCAGAAAGCGGCGAGACTCACTCATCCTGGGAGGAGTTATTGGTATCTGCACCATCCTGTTGCTGCTGTATGCTTTCCATTGATGAAACATCTCCAGGGACTCTTGACAACCACCACTTTCATGCCCTGATCTGGAATGAGGAGGAGGGGGGGGAGAAGTTGACTGTCCTGATACTTAGCCTGACCAGCAGGAAGAGTTCAAGACCGATAGTGATGGGACTCTGGGACATGGTCAGATTAAGCTGAAGCTACCATTCTTCTGTACTATCTTTTCTAACACACATTTCTCTGTTTTTAGGGGGGGTTTTGTTTGTTTTTTAATGGTCTTCAGTTGCTTAAGTCCCCCACGGAGGTAAATAAAAGACAGCGTCCTGTGCTTCATTGGTAGTGTTGAAGCCTGGTGACCAGCCCGATTTTATAGCTGGATTCTTCAGAAAACTGGGGTTTTCTATATCCAAAGACTGCTTTTCTTTCAGCTACCAGATTGAGTTGTAAATAAAAATAATTATTGTCCTTTCATTTTACACTCATGACAAATCACAAGTTATTTTTTGGTAATCTGTGGTATAGGTTTCTACTCGGTACCCCTAACACAAATGTTCAGGGAAAATTCCATTTTTCTCAAGTGCTTTGAGTTGCTGGTAGGACTTTTTAAGCAGGTTTGAGGTTGTCTGAAATGGAGAACTCTTCAGAAAAGCTTTTGTCTTTATTTTTTATTCTGAGTATGCTGGGGTTAATTATATTGCTGGAAAAACATCAAGAATGACAGGCTTTTTTTTTTTTTTTAAGGAGTCATTGTTTTTACTTTTTTCTTTCTCCCATTGGATTAATATTTACTACTACCACAAAAAAAAAAAAAAAAAAAAAAAAAAAACACCTCAGTGCTATCAACACAAACTAATAACCCCACTGTTCCACATCGTGTCAGGATTAACACCACTGTGTGAGAGGACAGCTCAGTTTTCAGTGATATCTATTCAACCAGCAACACGTAAAAAGCATCGGGAAAGTGGGGGCTGTCCAGATAGTTCCATTCATAAGTTCCACAACTTATGAGCAGAAGTATAAGAACTCCTGCTGATGTACCAGGAAGTCTGTATTCTATGAAAATCTGTTCATTCCAAATCAGTTATGTCATTCCAGACAGGATGGTCGCAGTGTTGAAAGCACATGAGGCAGAATCTGTCTCAGTTACCTGTCTTCCATTGCCAGCCCTAAATAATGAAAAAATTTTAAACCACCTACCAGAATTCTTTTCAAGTTTAATTATTTCCCAGTTTCTGTAAATTCATTACTTATCTTACTGAATTACCACGTAGTTTGAAGACTTCCAGCATCTATACTCTTTACCAAGAAAGAAACCTACTCTTCGCCATTGTAATTTACATTATTGGCTTTAGACTGTGCCACAGGGAATAAAAGGGTAAAAAAGCAAGTAGTTCTTTACTACATCGTGGTGTATAGATGCATTTGTTCTGCTGAACGTGATATACAGGCTAATGGGTAAACTAACACCCATTTGGTACAGAGACTGAGAGGTCTTTCATTCTGGTGTCAAAGTTCTATTACATTCTGGGTATGAAGAGCGTTTCATAAAGCTTTCTTACGTATGGAGTTTATTTTTCTAAATATGGGTTGCTTGATCAGTTCATTGACTGGGGATACCTTTAAAGGAAAGTTGTTTTTCCCAATGTGAACCTTACAGGATCAGGGAAGTAAGTTCGTTTATTAAATTGTTGGGAGAATAAAACCTCTCTCCCCTGACACTTTATTATCTTTGATTTTTCAAAGGGTCTTGATCAGTGGTTGTACCTCAGCTAGAATTTATGGGACTTTGGTTGCTATATAGTTGGCATTTATAAATCTGAAGTATCATAAATAAGGTTATTTATTTAATTATACTACCAGTCTTTTTTACTGGTCTAATTATTTGGTGCATTCTTTAAAGCCGATCGTGTGAGTGAAGTGAGGACACAAGCTGGCGGAGTTTTCTGTGGCGAAGCGTGCTCGCGATGGCTGCCAGCCTTCCCATTACGGTTCTGCTTGTATGAAGTAATAGAATTATGTTGATGATTTTCTTTATGAAAATAAACCAAGTTCTTCCAAGGAAGTTGAAGATGCTTAGTGTAGATGTTGGTGTCAGATAGGTCTGACTAACCTCCCCGCCGTGCTGTAGCCCATAGTGAGGTGACCCAGGGCCAAATGGAGATGCTGGGACCGTGTTCTTCCTCTGCTGAAAGGAATCCTCAGGCGAGGAAAAAGAGCTGTGCCATGTATAAGAAGAGCCTCGATTTGGATCCTATCATAGCTGATTGGAATTCCGTCGGTTTCATCCCATTTACCTTATTCCTTAACCATCTTGGTTTTCTCCCTTTTCTGCTGTCCTCCTTACAGACCAGTTGCTAGACCCAGGGGCCAACAGTTAAGTTACTTGTTAAAGCTAGTCAGAGCAGGAAGGTCAAAAGGAATGTTCTATTTCTGGTCCCAAATAAATGTTGCTTCTTATATAAGCCATTGTCTTATGTAATGAATCTTTCCTTTTTGGATTTTTTTTAGTAACTATTCAGAACTTTCCATTTCACTAAAAAATATAAAAAACCATGGCTTCAAAAAAAAGGGCAGAAAATTCTAAAAGGTGTATTTCTGAGATTTTTGTTTTGATGTGTACTGATGAACTGAGTAAAAATGTTTAATGTTCAGGTTCAGACCCATGTGTCTGGATGCTTCATTCAGTTTGTTTCTTTTCCGGCAATCCCTACATTCTTTTTATTACTATCGTTGATACTGAAGAATTTCCTATAACATAGTGTGTTGCTTATCTTTTATTTTTCTATTGTTAGAAAAGGGGTTTTCTTCTCCACTCTTCTCTCTTTTGTCCCAAAACTCACATTTATAGAGAATGCCCTTATGGGACCAGCAGATGGCGTAATGGTTATGTCGCTGGGCTCCCATGTAGTTGACCGTGGTTCGAGTCCCGGACTCAGCAGCTTAAAACTCACAGTGGGTGCATGTGCGTGTGTGCCCAAGATCCCAAAAGGAGAATGGAGGAGAAGGGATTATGGTGTGGCCATCCCCCCTGGAGAGTGATTTTTCACTTTCTGACTCTCTGTCTCTCCAGTGAGCACATGTGCCCTATAGCAAAAATCTCTTAAAAAAAAAAAAAAAAA
>NW_006207191.1:421022-447723 GCF_000334495.1 Tupaia belangeri chinensis
CATATAAAAAAAAAAAAAAAAAAAAAAAAAAAAACCCTTTCCATACTGCCCACTGCCCAGTAATAAGATCAGGCATGGCAGTTAACTCCTGAGGATGGAGACAGGTGACAAGAGGAGACACCAGGTGGGCACTTTTTATACCTGAAACCAAATAATATTTACTTTAGTTCTTCCATACTGGATGTGAATATATCTGAAGAGAAAAACATGACATTGAGCCTTTCAGTGCAATGACTCTTAGCCTCTGTGGAACTGAGGCATCTTGGATTTGCATTCCCACCATTAATTTTCTATTTCATTGTTAATGATTGCATCCTGATAAAAATGACTTTCAAGAACTGGACTGGTATTTTTGGTGTCTAATACCTCAACTTGATGATTAGCCAGATAATGATTTTTGGAAATTGAGTTTAGTGACTTGCAATATTAAGCTGTTGGGGATAAGTGGCCATGCGTGGGGTTACACTGAATTTCGTGGCAAATGTAATGAACAAACGATTCTGCTTAGAAAATTACTGTGATTGTGTTCCATTCTTCTTTAAGGCTAGGGGTTGTTTAGCCTGATCTCCAAAAAGATGCATTACTTTTCATCATGGTTTTAATCAATTTTATAAGAGAAAAGAAAATGAGAAAAAGAACAACTGGATTTCAAAAGTAGTTATTAAAGAAGAATTTTCTTACATTTTTTTTTGTACCTACGATCTCACTTTAATATCAAAAGTATTTGCATCCATTCCCACCCTGTTAGCTCCTGGGGGCGGGGGGGGATCAATTCCAATCACATTTTACTATGATGGAAGATGTTTCCTCATGAAAAATGCCAATACAGATTTTTTAACATTATTTTCCAAATGCACTTTCTAATTTTTGCTTTTAAAATAGCTTCTTGGAACGAATTTTATTGTATTTGTACCTAATTTTTGTTCTCATCTAAATGTGCATTTTCTGACTGTATAGAAGAAGCTTTGTTATGTAATTTAATAATAAATTAGAAATCTAAACTGTGCTTACGGTTGTGTGTATTGGAACAGCAGCCATTGAGGCCATTTGGGAGTAGTGACTATGAAATCTTAGGTGTTGGTAAGTATTTCTCACAATGTCCTAAACCTCAGAATGAAATGATACCAGTGCTGAAAAGCTGTGACCTGTCATTCCAAAAACATGAACAGTAACACTGGGTCCTTGGGAAAGTCATGACGCAGTTTTGCATGGAAAAACATGTTAAATTATGTCCTGCCTTTTCCGGCAACCTATTATTTTAGTCTAAGAAGTGAGGAGACTCTTGTTAATACGAAACTTTAAAACATATGATAGGAATCTAAAATGGTAGAATTTGGCCAGGTAAATAGGTTCTCACCCTCCCTAAGTAAGGACTTTTTATCCTGTAAGTCAGAATCTGAGGCTCCACTCCTCCAGAGAATGGGAATGCTTTGTTTCTCATTCCCTCTGCAGATGCTCTACTCATGTTTTTCTGTGGCGTCCTTCAAAATAACGCTGTGGGCCAGCCCATGGTGTGGTGATGAAGCAGCTGGATCCCACACTGCTGACTGTATGGTTCAAGTTCCAGACCTGGTGGCTTCAAGAACATGCCAGGCTTATGTGCGTGCATGCCCAAAATTCTAGAAGGAGGGAGAAACAGAGAAGGGATTGCAGTGTCACCATCTTCTGTCTTGCTCGCATGCTCTCTCTCTCTCTCTCTCAGCAAGCACATGCCCCGTCTTGCTTGCGTGCTCTCTCTCTCTCTCAGCAAGCACATGTACCCTCTGGAAAATTAAAAAGCAAACTGTAACAGATATAATTTATGTACCATAAAATCTTTTTTTTAGAGAATTATTAAATTTTTATTTATTTATTTATTTATTTATTTGCTATAGGGAGCGTGCACTCACCAGAGAAACAGAGAAAAGAAGTAAGAAATCACCCCCCACGGGGGATGGCCATACCGAAATCTCTTCTCCTCCATTCTCCTCTTGGGATTTTGGGCATGCACAAATCCCTGCCGGTGTGAGTTTTAAGCTGCTGGGTCCAGGCCTCAAACCACAGTCAACTACATGGGAGTCCAGCAACATAACCACTACGCCATCTGCTGTTTCCCTCATTTTTTCAATTTGACCAGAGAGAGAGGGACAGTGAGATAGCAAACTGCCTAGTCTGGTACTCACATCCATGATCAACTATGTGGGAGTCCAGCGCCTTCACCACCACGCCACTGGCTGGCTCCAAATCTCTTTTATAGTGTACTACACACTAAACACCACTCTTCAACTTCAAAACATTTCTATCAGCACAAAAAGAGACGCCATACCCATTAGCCGTCACTCTCCTTTCTCCTCTCGGTCCTTTTTATTCAACCACAGCATCCCAGCTCTAGTCTCCTAGCTACCAACATGGCCTCTGAAGTTTCTCCTCTTCCTTGAGGATCCTGACCTTATTGCAGCATTCTCATGATGTGCCCCGCCATGGTGTGCACACACCCACATAGACATCCGTAAAATCCAACACCTCTTAGTGAGATTGCCTTCCCACTTTACAGATAAGGAAACAAGACCAGGGAACGTAAACTTTTACTCAAAGTCAGAGTGAATGGTAAAGTAAGGATTTGCATCTTTTTAAAAAAAATATTTCCCCTTGGGGATCAGCAGGTGGCGTGGTGGTTAAGGGGCTGGACACTCCCACATGGCTGACCATGGTTCAAATAGACCTGGCGGCGTGCTTTCTCACTTTCTCTCTCTCTCTCTCTCTGTGTGTGTGTGTGTGTGTGTGTCTGGTCAGATTTAAATAAATGAATATAAATGAATGAATGAATAAAATTGAATAAAACAATTCTTTAAAAAAAAAATGTTTCCTTTCAACTTTGCTATTGATATACTGAACTTGAAAAAGCTCAAAGAATCCAAACACAGGGGACCAGTAGTTGGCATAACGGCTATGTCGCTGGACTCCCACGTAGTCCACCACGGTTCGAGTCCTGGACTCAGCAGCTTAAACTCAGACCGAGCACGTGTGCATGTGTGCCCAGGATCTCGAGGAGAAGGGATTGCAGTATGGCCATCCGGATTGCGGTCTGGCCACCCACCCTAGGGGGTGATTTCTTGCTTTCTGCTTCTCTGTCTTTCTGGTGCATGCACATGCCCTATAGCAAAAACCTCTCCCCCCAAAAAAGAATCCAAACACAAAAAGAAACATGTACAGCCTCTCAAAAGGATTCGAATCTTAAGGGCTCTTGATGTCAAGTCTTGTGCCAGTTCTGCATAATATATTTTAACTTCTACTGCATGATTAAGAGAAAAGCTATAGGGGCCAGCAGGTGGTGTGGTGGTTAAGGTCCTGAACTCCCACATGGCTATCCATGGTTCAAGTCCCACACCTGGAGGCTTAAAAGTCATTCTGGGCCTATGTGCATGTGTGCCCAAAATCCCAGGAGGAAAATGGAGGGGAAGGGTTTGCAGTGTGGCCATCCCCCCTCACTTTCCTTCTCGTCCTCTCTGTCTCTCTGTAGGGAGTGCATGCACCCTATGGCAAAAACCTTAAAAATATTTTTTTAAAGAGAGGCTATAAACTAAAATCACTAATTCTGCCCAGTTTAGAAGATGCTATCTTGGTGGGGCCGCCAGGTGGTGTGGTGGTTAAAGGTACTGGATCCCACGGCCAACTTTGTAGTTCGAGTCCTGGACCCAGAAGCTTGAAAATGCTTTGGACATGTGTGCACATAATCCCAAGAAGAGAATGGAGATGGGATTGTGGTGTGGCCAGCACCCCTGGGAGGTGATTTCTCACTTTCCCTCCCTGTCTACATTTCCAGTGAGCACACGTGCTCTTTAGCAAAAAAGTTTAAAAATAACAGAAGTAAATAAAATAAAAGGAGGTATGTGGGGCCAGTTGATGGTGTGGTGGTTAAGGCAGCTGGATCCTACATGACTAACTGTGCAGTTCGAGTCCTGGACCCAACAGTTTAAGAAACATGCCGGGTGTGTGTGCGTGCGCATGCATGCCTAAAATCTTGAGAATGGAGGGGAGAGATTGCGGCGTGGCCATCCCCACTGGAGGATGATTTTGCCCTTAGTTCTCACACTCTCCAGCGAGTGCATGCTCCCTATGGCCAAAAACTAGTAACTTGATTATTTTCCAGGAATGCTAGCTATTAGCCATGTATTTAATGAATAGGACTTTGTAAGTCATATTCCTTTACATAGACTAATGCACTGTAGTTGTAGGAAAAAAAGAAAAATTTTTGCTATAGGGTGCGTGCACTTGCTGGAGAGACAGAGAGACAGAAAGCTAGAAACCACCACCACCACCCCAACCCTGCAATCCCTTCTTTATTCTCCTCTCGGGATTTTGGGCACACAACTCACACACTCCCGGTGTTAGTTTTAAGCTGCTGGTTCCTGGACTCAAACCGCAGTCAACTACGTGGGAGGCCAGTGACGTAACCATTACACCATCTGCTGGTCCGGAAAATGTTTTTTAAGTGGCTTAATTTGTACCAAACTTCCTGCCTGACTCTCTGTACCCTCTAGTTTAGAACCTCAGAGTTCTACATTTCAAGGTCACAGCTGAGGAAACACCTCTCCACAGGCCCCTGTTAGTGCCGTCCAAGCTAAGGGGCCCGTACTTTTCCTCTCCGTGTGGCCACTCCTCCTTGACCGGCCCTTCCATTGCAGAAAGAGTCAAGGCCCTGCCCAATTCACCCTCGTCCGACAGCAGAGATGCCTCAAAGCGGCCACTCCTCCTTGACCGACCCTTCCGTTGCAAAAAAGAGCCAAGGCCCTGCCCAATACACCCTCGTCCGACAGCAGAGATGCCTCAAAGTAAGCAGGTGGCTGGAGAATCTCGCCGAAGGTGTTTGCACTCAGGACATCTTTCCTTATTTCTCTAAAGCAGATGCCAGGAGAAAAACAAGTACCTTCCTCTTCCTGGAGAGAAAGATTTGCGTGGCTCAGTTGGAACAGAAAGCAATGCACTTTAGCCTGATGGTTTCCGCCCTGCTTGGCTTGGCCAGGATTTCCCACCTCGGCAGAACTGCTCAGCTTGCAAAGCTCTTTTCTATCATTAACCCCCTGAAGACACTTAAAAAGCTAAGAAGACTGGGTGCTGAGAAGTCTGTAACTCTTCTTAGAGGAATATCTGAGATGACTGGATGTTCTCCTTACCCTCCTGAAATCATCTCTTAACCCGTTAACCTTATCTGTGGTATTCAGTTTTCCCACTTTTGAAAAAGACAGCTTTTAGGAAACAGTCTTCAGTCACTTTCTCCTAACTAGTACACTTTAAAAAGACATTATCAAACATCCAGTCTTTTACTAAAATTGCGTATAGCTTGAGGGGGGGCAGATAAATATGGTTGGTAGCTATTTTTAACTCATGCTCAAAAAGTATGATTTAAACATGATCATTCCCTGAAAGTAACAAGTTACCTCTAAATGAGCATGGCACTTCGTGTTTTTCTGGAAAGGTCCTCAGCCCTGTGCATTTCCCTCCCTGTCCTCCACTGAATGTCCTATAAGCCGATGCCCCGTTGTCCGCTCCCTGACTGTAGCAGTCACTGAGCTGACGCCCTGCCTCTCATATGGCTGCACGGAGGGGACTGCCTAGCGTTTCCTCCTAACCTTCCTCTTGTTTCCACTCTGTTCAGGAATATCCACAGCTCGTGTTGTCGATAACGTGTCTGGGACACTGTTGCAGTGAGCGAGCCCATGAAATGTACGCCCCGCCCTTTGTTTAATATATACATAAAACACGCAGGTAAAGTCCTGTTTGCTTAGTGAGGGGGAAGCCAGTTCTCCCTTATGCGCGGGGGACCTGTTCCTAGACCGGCAGTGGAGGCCTGAAGCCACAGATGGTACTGCACCCTCCATGTGTGTATATATATATATATATATATATCCTCTGCTGTTCCCCATCGTATATACCCGTGATAAAGTTTGATTTATAAATGAGACGTAATGAGCAAGTCACAACGGTAGCTCATAAAACAGAACAGTTATAACAATGCACCGTAATAAGAGTTAGGTGAACGTGACTGAAACCATGACAGTGAAACCACTGAAACGAGGCACTGCTACATCCTCCTCCTACAGATAAGGAAACCAGCCCAAGAGATGAAGTACTTTGCTCAGAATCACAGAGCCCTCCTGAGAGCAATCAGCTGCCCTTTCCTGACCAGTTCCCTCATCCCTCGTGAGCTACAAGCAGGGCTGCGTGGTGCGGCGGGAAGGACGAGGCCTGGAGTCGGAAGTCCTATATTCTGGTGCTGGGTCTGAAACTTTCAGGCCATGGGCAAGTCACTAAGCCACTGAATCTCTGCTCTTATCTGCAAAATGGACTTGGGGGTCAGACAGCACAGGAGTGAAAGGCAGCACTGAGGCAGAGCTCCATGAAAAAAGTGGCTGGTTTGCATCAGAGACCACACACCAGGTGCATGTATGCCATGATCCAGGCTGGCCGAAGCTGGGAGTGGATCATGGCAGAGTCTATTGGGAATGCTTCTTTCTCTCATGGACTAAATTTTTTTAAAAGTACTCTAGCAACTTTATGCAGTTGTAGTGATCCAATCAAGTAAAGGATAGAAGTGGTACAAAATTCCTTGGGATGGGGACCAACAGTTGGCGTAGTGGCTATGTCATTGGACTCCCATGTAGTTGACCATGGTTCGAGTCCCGAACCCGGTGGCTTAAACTCATGCCGGGCACATGTGCGTGTGTGCCCAAGATCCCAAGAGGAGAATAGAGGAGAAGGGATTGCAGCATGGCCATCCCCCCTGGGGGGTGATTTCTGGCTTTCTCTCTCTCTTTCTCTCTCTCTTTCTGACGAGCACACATGCCCTATAGCAAAAACAAAAACTCTCCAAAATTCCTAAGGATGTTCTCAAAAAATAATGGGGGTGGTTGGCTGAGGAAGTTTCCCTTGAGATTTCGCATCTCTGGAGAGAGGAGCAGTGTTCTGTTCATCTTTGTGTCGTGCATCTGAACTGGCGTACGACTCCTTGTCTACGTTCAGTTAAACTTGACACAGAGCCTGTATCCTACTGTGCCAGCAAAAACTCAGTCTTGTTCATACTTGGCCCGCCCTCCCTTTGCCTCTCGGGTTATAGAAACCTCCCAAGGGGCATTCACAGTCCAGGACATTTGAGGCAGACACTCAGATCCACACCGCACCCCACTGCCGTGTTCACTACCCGAGCCACATAGTCTCAAAGCCCCCAGTTTTCTGCTTCTGTACCACTCTTGGGCATAGAGATCTTTGCCAGGAGTCCCTGGGCCTTGGGATCCCCAGGGCACCCCATCCCACAACCACTGCCCTCAGTCGTTTTTGGACTCCCATGTAGTTGACCATGGTTCGAGTCCCGAACCCGGTGGCTTAAACTCATGCCGGGCACATGTGCGTGTGTGCCCAAGATCCCAAGAGGAGAATAGAGGAGAAGGGATTGCAGCATGGCCATCCCCCCTGGGGGGTGATTTCTGGCTTTCTCTCTCTCTTTCTCTCTCTCTTTCTGACGAGCACACATGCCCTATAGCAAAAACAAAAACTCTCCAAAATTCCTAAGGATGTTCTCAAAAAATAATGGGGGTGGTTGGCTGAGGAAGTTTCCCTTGAGATTTCGCATCTCTGGAGAGAGGAGCAGTGTTCTGTTCATCTTTGTGTCGTGCATCTGAACTGGCGTACGACTCCTTGTCTACGTTCAGTTAAACTTGACACAGAGCCTGTATCCTACTGTGCCAGCAAAAACTCAGTCTTGTTCATACTTGGCCCGCCCTCCCTTTGCCTCTCGGGTTATAGAAACCTCCCAAGGGGCATTCACAGTCCAGGACATTTGAGGCAGACACTCAGATCCACACCGCACCCCACTGCCGTGTTCACTACCCGAGCCACATAGTCTCAAAGCCCCCAGTTTTCTGCTTCTGTACCACTCTTGGGCATAGAGATCTTTGCCAGGAGTCCCTGGGCCTTGGGATCCCCAGGGCACCCCATCCCACAACCACTGCCCTCAGTCGTTTTTATCCCCAGGAGCACTGTGTGAGTGGGACACTGGCAGTGATACCACTAGCCCTTCCCCACCTCGTCCCCTCTTGCAGGAGGTCCTCCCACAGCTCCCTCATCTTCCGCCTTCCTCCTTTCCCTGGCACATTGTTTGTGTTAAGTGGCTGTGGAATGGACGGAGGAATTTCTTTTTTAAAGTCACAAAGTTTTAACACCACTTTACTTGTGTCGCTTTGTAAGCCCAGGAAGCCCAAGCTCAGGTGTGGTCCTGCGCCTGCTCATCTCAGGGGTGCGGCCCACAGAAGCATGTGACTCACCCTCTTCCTCAGAACTTGGGAGTGCCAGCTCGGAGTCTTCCCAGTGGTCTCAGCTGGGGGCACCTCCTCCAGAGGACACTGGGTAATGTCTGGAGGCACCTTTGGTTGTCCAGGCTGATGGGGTGGGGTGGATGCTACCAGAACTTAGTACAAATGTCTTCTGCTGCACAGAACAGCCTCCCACAGCAGAGAATTGTCCAGCCCAAAACACTGGTCGTGCCAAGGTGAGAATCCCCAGCTCACATCGAATTCATACAAAAGTTGACAATATTCCTCTAGGGACAGAGATGGTTCAGGTGGGTCCCCAGTCACCAGTTCCTCCTTAACCCCTGGACTAGCTCGTGCTGCCTGGAACAAGCACGTGGTGTCCCTGGCCCTGCCTTTCCTTCTCGCCTCATCCCTTCACTCCTTCACCCCCAGCACACACATTCCCACCATCCCAAGTGGCTTGATGTCTCAAGGCCTTTGTAAACATCCTCTTTCTGAAATGGCCTTCTTCTAAGCCTGCCTGCAAAATGCTTCCTGCTTTTAAAGCCCAACCTCTGAGAAGTAGGTAACTGCTTAATGGGTATGAGGTTTCATTTTGGGGTGATGAAATGCTTCAGAACACAGAGAGGTGCTGGTTGCCCAGCAGTTGTGCTAAATGCCACTTACAAGTGGTAACTTTTATGTTATGTGAATTCCACCTTATTTGTTTTAAAAAGAAAAAACTACTAGTCTTTGAGCTGCTGTAGCAAATTACCATATCAGACTGGCCTTACTGCCTAGAGGTTTGGGAAGTTGGATCCCAAATGGCTGATGACCAGTTGAATCCCAGCCCTGGTAGCTTGAAAGAACACGCAGGATGTGTGCAGATGTACCCGATTCCCGACAGCATGAAGAAATGAAGGACTAGGGACTGCGGCGTGACCATGCCCCATTGCGGGGGTGCTTTCTCCATCTTTCTCTGTCTCTGACTCTGCGGCAAGTGCATGAGTCCTCTGGCAACTCAGTGGTTTAAATGACTAACCTATTTCACTCTGTTCTGGAGGGTAGGAAGTCCAAGATCAAAGCGCCAGTAGATCCGCTGTCTTCCGGGTGTGTAGACGGCCATTGTATTCTCACCCAACAGAGAACATGCTCTCATTTCTCCTTAGAAGGGCAGTAATCCCATCATGAAAGCTCCACCCATCTGACCTAATTATCTCACAGCCTTCACCTCGTAAGACCATCACGTTGGGTGTTAGGATTTCAACATACTGGGAATCGGCAGTTAGCATAATGGCTATGTCACTGGACTCCCACTTAGTCGACCGCGGTTCACGTCCCAGACCCAGTGGCTTAAAACTCACACTGGGCGCGTGTGCGTGCATGCCCAAGATCCCGAGAGGAGAATGGAGGAGAAGGGATTGTAGCGTGACCATCCCCCCTGGGGGGGTGATTTCTCGCTTTCTGTCTCTCTGTCTCTCTCTGTCTGGCGAGCACACGCGCCCTATAGCAAAAACCTCTCAGAAAAAAAAAAAAAAAGGATTTTAACATACGGATTTGGGGGGCACACAAATAGTCTGTAGCATTACCTAAGTGGCCCTTCCTCTGGGCCTGCCCCACTTCTCTACTTCCTGTCTTCCTTTGTGCACCCAGGCCCTGACTACAGCAATGTAATCACATCCCGTTATATTCACTGGGTACTTCTTTGTCTCCTCCACAAGGGACTGTGAACTTCTTAAGGCAGGAATTGTCATTCATCCTCGCAGTCCCCAATGCACATGGTAAGTGCTTAGGAAGTATGGACAAGAGAAAGAAGTGGAAGGCTCCAGTTGTCCTGTACTGAAGTGCAGCGCCTGTTACTCTTGGAAATAAAGGTTACCAGATGCTCTCACTGGTGCATGAACACTGCCTCCCTGTTTTATGGCAGTCCAGCCCTTCCGTTTTCATTCCTTATAAGCAGGTGAAGTAGGCACCACAGTACCCTTATTCTCCACAGCTTTTTAGAGACCATCCTTTTCCCCTAAGCAACAGTGGGAAACAGTGATTGCAGGCCGTACTGCACTATCTGCTCACAGGAGGGCTCCCACCAAGGAAATCTTCCGGGGCACTCGGCTGCTTGACAGTTTCTGAAGTCCATGTGGAAACCCTCCCTTCCACTTCAGAGCAGGCAGTGAGTGAAATGGGCAATTTCATAGTATCTGTCCAAAGCATAAATGGACATAACCCTTAGTCAAATGATTCCACTTCCAAGAATTTATCTTAAATGTGTAAAAAGGTTTATCTATAAAGATATTCATAGCAATGGGCCAGACCACTGCTGATGGATCATGGCCTGGTAGTTAAGGCAGCTGGGTCCCACATGGCTGACTGCAGTGGTTCTAGTCCTGAATCTGGTGTACGTGCATGCATTACCAAAATCCCAGAGGAAGGGAGAGATGAAGAAGGGAGACTCGCCATGGAGACTGTCCCCTTTGGAAGATCTTGATGAATAAAATAAAGCAGACATAATTCAATTCATCTCTAGAAAGATTGCTTATACCCTGGCATTTGAAATGCTTTTCATTTAGAATAGAAAATAACGGAAAAACTAGAGTTGCTTGATGGTGGAAAGCCAGACCGAGAGAATTCCCTGGCCTTTTCTCAACACTTTAACTAACTAGAGTTGCTGGAAACACATGGACACGTTATTCCCATGGTACTCAAAGTCTCTGGGTAGGCAATTCTGTTGAGGTCGAGGAGCAAGCTGAGAAAAACGAAGAGTTTTTATCAATTGCAAGGAAAAGAACGGGGAAAAGATCCAAACAAATCGCTTCTATGGGCTGCTGACAAAAGTTGCACTACTGTGTGGAGACTACTTTCTGAAAAGGCCACTCGTGAACACTCAGGATGAGGACAAGTACACTCCTGGCCATCGGGCAGCCTAAGGTGGACGTCTGGACGCTGTCTGTGAACTGGCTGCACAAGGAGCAATGTTCGCGCAGTGGCTGGATGGCTGGACACCCCAGCCCAGTGCTTGCGAGCAGAACGACACCTGAGTAGCTTCTTCAGCGTGATGCAGGAATCAATGCTCAAACCAAAGGCCTCTTGACCCCCTCGCATCTTGCTACTGGGAACAGAGTCAGCAAAGATACCCTAGAACTGCTACTGATGAGCCGTGTTATCAAACCAGCTCTGAAAAGCAACTGGGAAGAAACTGCATTGGAGATCGGTCGAAGAGCCAGTATTTATCACTACCTCTTTGAAATTGTAGAAGACTGTACAAACTCTTCACCTCAGCCTTAACCGTCCTAGGAACTTTCTGAAATTTCCAAGTACCAGTGCCTCCTTGGTGGGAGATGTAAATATTCCCGTAATACAAATTGACACCAAAATGTCTTACACGGAAATTTCATGGTACTCATTATGATACCATTCTAGGTGAGTCGCCTGCCCTTGATGTCAGCGTGTATTTGAAAGTTACTTGGATATATGTTGATGATTTCTGTGAAGGTTGTGCTTTCCCTCGGAGACCATTTCAACTTACCCTATACTCAGATACTTGACACGGCTTATCCAGAAACTAAAGGTACTTTTGGTGTTGACCCAAGAGAAATATATTTTTAAATATCCCATATCCTGAGTCTTTGTTGAGTATTTAAATATAGTGACATGTATTTTTATAAGAGGACATAACTCAGAATTTATATGAAAAGACTTAAATAAGGTCAGCAGGTCAGCTGTCTTCTCTATCTTACCATCACCAGTTGTTTTTATTTTATTTTATTTTATTTTTAATTTTATTTATTCATTCATTCATTTTAATTTGACTAGAGAGATACACAGAAAGAGAAAGAGAAGGTGAGAGAGCAAGCCACCAGGTCCAGGACTTGAACCATGGTCAGCCATGTGGGAGCACCCAGCGCCTTAACCACCCTTAACCACCATGCCACCAGCTGGTCCCACAGTTGTTTTTATTTTAAACCAGAAAAACTAACATTATTTGAATTTTAATGAGTGAAGAAACATTAAAACAAAAACAAAAAAAGGTCTTTGTCTTATAGAACATAGACCATTTTCATGTCTTTTTTTTTTTTTTTTTTTTTGAGAGAGAAGTTTTTGCTACAGGGTGCATTTGCTCATCAGAGAGACAGACAGAGAGGCAGAAAGCAAGAAATCATCCCCCAGGGGAATGGCCATGCTGCAATCCCTTGTCCATTCTCCTCTTGGGATCTTGGGCACGCACACACACTTGCCTGGTGTGAGTTTTAAGCTACCAGGTCCTGGTCTTGAACTGTGCTCGAGTATGTGGAAGTCCAGCAACATAACCATTATGCCATCTGCTGGTCCTGAACATAGACCGTTTTCAGAAAAGCAGTTAGCTTGGTGTTCAATCATGAATGTTATCCACTGCCTCCATACCACAATTTACACACTCCTGTGGACAGTCCTGCCTCGTGCTGGCCATCCTACCTGATCGTTACTCTTACGGTGAATCAGTTTGACCTTTTAGACATGCGCACAACTATTCCTTGGTCTAAGAGATCGTGATATATCTGCGACCCAACTGCTGATAACTGCCTAATCATGCTGGTGTGGACAGTCTCCATAAAGTCTTTTGATGTCACAAATACTGATTTTTCCCAGGACTTGAACTGTGGTCAGCCATGTGGGAGCACCCAGTGCCCATAATACAAAGACAGTGACAACGGAAAAGGAATTTTAACACTGAGATGATTTTATGTCAGAACTAGAATCATGAAGTGGCTCAGACTTTTAAAAAAACTACAGTATGGCTAGTGAGAAAAAACATAAATATAAATATCCAAGAAAAATGAAGTACAAATTTTGATACCCCCCCCAAAAAAAAGGAGATGAGTTTGCAGTGAGACCATCCCCCATGAGGGGGGCGGTGCTTTCTTTCCCCACCCATGCCCCACAAGTACACACGCTCTCTAGCAATATATATTTTTAAAATTCAAAGCAGCATTGATTATAAGGGAAAAAAAGACTAAAAATAACCTTAAGTGTTCATCAGTAGAGGAATGGCTAAATAAATTATGTCGGTCTATGTATCATGGAATAATATGTAGCTGTTAAATTAACTTGCTATGTATTGATACTGAATGATCTCCAAGATGTGTTGTCAGTTGGGAAAACAGTTGTGTACATGTCACCCACACATGTTTTTTGTTTGTTTGTTGTTTATTGATTTTTTTTCTTGCCATAGGGCATGTGCACTCACTGGACTGAGAAAGAGAGACAATGAGAGGGAAAGTGATGGCTATGCCACAGTCCTTTCCCCTCCACTGTGCTCTGGGGATTTTGAGTACACATGCACATGTGCCTGGTGCAATTTTCAAGTTGCTAGGTCTGGGACTGGAACCATTGGTTGGCCATGTGGGAGTCCAACGCCTTAACTACCATACCACCTGCTGGCCCTATATGCTTTAAAAAACAAACAAACAAACAAAACAGCTTTATTGGGACCAGCAGATGGCATAATGGTTATGTCACTGGACTCCCATGTAGTCAACTACAGTTCGAGTCCCAGACCTGGCAGCATAAAACTCACGCCAGGAGCATGTGCGTGCGGTGTGGCCATCCCCCCAGGGGGTGATTTCTTGCTCTCTGTTTCTCTGTCTCTCTCTGTCTCTCAGGCCCTATAGCAAAAATCTCTCTCTCAAAAAAAAAAGAAGCTTTATTGACCTACAGTAAACTCCATATAAGTGAGCATACGTATACACCTGTGAAACTATCACCATAATCAAGACAGGGAGTAGTGCCCTTGTGTCCTGTGCCTCTTTGAAGTCCCTCTTTATAGCACTTTCCAACTTCTTATCCCCAAGCACTCACTCTTCTGCTTCTGTCACTGTAGTTAATTTGCATTTTCTAGAGTTTTATGTACATGGAATCATACAGTACATAGTCTTGGGGAGAGTAAGCTATCTTTTTTCACTCAGCATAACTATTTCGAGATTCATCCATGTCGTATATACCAATAATCTATTCTTTTTCACTTGCTGAATAGTAGTCCATTGTATGAATGTACCACAGTTTGCTTGACCACTCAACAACTAATCCAAGTTGTATTTGGGGACCGTTTCCAGGCTGCGGCCATTACAAATAAAGCTCCTATGAACATCTATGTACGTGTCCATAAACAGACATACGGTTCCTGGTCTCTCATAAATACCTGTGAGTGACATGACTGTATCATTTGGCAAGTGTCTGCTTAACTTCTTATTTATTTATTTTAGACTTTTGCCATAGGGTGCATGTGCTCACAGAGAAAGACAAAGATAATTTTTCACAGGGAAAGTGAAAAAATGAAAACTCAGCCCTCAGGACAGTGGCCACACTACAATCCCTCTTCCATTCTCTTCAGATTTTGCGCGCATACGCACATACGCTTGGGTTATTTTTCAAACTGCTGGGCCCGGGACTCAACCAACAGAGTCAGCTACATGGGATCCAGCACCTTAATCACCATGCCACCCACTAGCCCTTGCTTAACTTTTTAAGAAACAGATAAAGTGTTTTGCAAGGTATGCCATTTAAAAAGAGTATATATAAGGGTCTGAAAGGTGGTGTGGTGGTTAAGGGACTGGACTCCCACATGGTTGACTGTGGTTTGAGTCCCAGACCTGGTGGCTTGCTTCCTCACTTTTCCTTTCTCTCTCTCTGATCAAGTTAATAAAAAATAATAAACAAAATTAAATGAATAATACTTTTTTTAGAAAGGGTATATATGAGCGCTCTATTTCATCCATATCCTCACCAACATCTGGTCTCATGAGCGTTAGCCTTGCTATTAGATGCATAGTGAAACTCACTGTGGTCTTCATTTGTGTTCCCCTAATGGCTAATGATGTTGAGCACCTTTTCAGGTGTTTATATTTCATCTATTTTTTTCCTAGTGAAGTCTCTGTTCAAGTATTTAGCCCATTTTTTTAATGACTGTTTTGTGTGTAAAATATTGGGGAAGAGTCAGCTGGTAGCATGGCGGATAAGGCAGCTGGATCCCACAATGCCAGTCATGCAGTTTGAGTCCCAGGCCCAGCAGCTTGCAAAATATGCCAGGCGTGGGACCAGCAGTTGGCGTAATGGCTATGTCGCTGGACTCCCGTGTAGTTGACCGCGGTTCGAGTCCCAGACCCGGTGGCTTAAACTCACACCAGGCACATGTGCATGTGTGCCCAAGATCCCGAGAGGAGAATGAAGGAGAAGGGATTGCGACGTGGCCATCCCCTCTGGGGGGTGATTTCTTGCTTTCTGTCTCTCTGTCTCTCTCTTTCTGGCAAGCACACGCACCCTATAGCAAAAACTTCTTAAAAAAAAATTGCCAGGTACGTATGCATGTGTGCCCAAAATCCCAAAAGGGAAAAAGAAGAGAAGGGACTGTGGAGCGGCCATCCTTCCTGGGGGGTGATTTCTCGCTTTCTGTCTCTCTATCTTTCTGGCAAGCACATGTGCCCTATAGCAAATTAAGAAAAAAAAATACTTTTATGTACATTTCATATACATATATGTATGCATGTATGTATATATATTTCAGAAAATAGTATGAGAAGTTGTCTGGAGAAAAAGACGAGCAGGCTGGAGGTTATAGATGGAGAGGACTCAATTTTTTACTCTGCATAGACCTCATTTATTAATCATCCTTTTTTAAAGAATTATTTTATTTTATCTATTCATTTATTCTTTTTTTTTTTTTATTCTTTAATTTGACCAGTGAGGGACAGAGTGACAGAGACAGAAGGAAAGTGAGAAAGCAAGCCCTCAGGTCCAGGATTCAAACCATGGTCAACCATGTGCGAGTCCAGCACCTTTAACCACCATGCCACCTGCCGGCCCCATTTTTTAATCACCTTAATTATATTTGCAAAAAGAAAAGTAGGCTGTGGGCCAGCAGGTGGCATGATGGTTAAGGTGCTGGACTCCCACCTGGCTGATCGCAGTTCAAATCCCAAACTTGGCGGCTCGCTCTTTCATGTTCCCTCTCTCTCTCTCTGGTGAGCACATGTGCTCTATAGCAAGTTTAAAATAATAAGTTAAAGGGAACCAGCAATTAGCGTAATGGCTATGTCGCTGGACTCCCACGTAGTCGACCGTGGTTCGCGTCCCGGGCCCGGTGGCTTAAAACTCACGCCGGGCACGTGTGCGTGCGTGCCCAAGATCCCGAGAGGAGAATGGAGGAGAAGGGATTGCGGCGTGACCATCCCCCCTGGGGGGTGATTTCTCGCTTTCTGTCTCTATGTCTCTGTCTGTCTGTCTGGTGAGTGCACGTGCCCTATAGCGAAAATCTCTCAAAAAAATAATAATAATAAGTTAAATAAAATAAATCTTTTTAAAAAGAGAGAGGTAGGCTTCTCTGAAAATGACAATACCGAAAGTATGTTCTTAATGGATGAATGGAGACTGTTCTGTTTAGCCGAGAGCACTTCAGAAATGCCGCGCTGGTAGGAAATTGGAGCACTGAACCATTAATGGAGCCGTGAGCATTTTACCTCGTATCATATTCAATCATTTATGGTGGTGTGAGGATGGCAATGATGACATTTGGGCCATGGCTCCTCTGAGACCCCGTCCAGGAGAACATGGTATTTTTATTTAAGTGAGCACTGTTCTAGCTTTTTAATTTCCCGCTTTTGCCTTGCTCAAAGGGAGCTGTCTGTGCAAAGAGAACCCGAAAGTGGCTCTCCCAGCTTGTCTCTGATAAAAGCCTTTGTTAATTTCCCTTCTCAGCCTGCCTTCTGCTCCCCTCGGGACGTGAAGACTTTTAGGTGTTGTTGTGTGGTAGACCCCGGTAGGTCAGTGCCTCGTCCAAGTTCCTATCTTTTTAAGAAAGCAATGCAGGATGAACAAATACTTTATCTTCTCAAACTCTTTGTGATTCTATTCTGGTCTTACCCTTTGACCCAACCTATTAATTAGTTCATAAAAATTTTACATAAACTAAAATTCATCTCCTGGGCTGAGTTCTATCAGATGAATATTTAACTCCAAGAAAACATGGCCATTTGCCTTAAAGTTCTTTATTCCAGGGAAGGATCATAATGTTGTTGTAATTTGAATGTCCTTGATTATGATAAGAAATTTTATTTCATCCTAACTCACCTGAAATATACTGTTGAAAACAGCAGATTTTTGTGGATCAATCCACTGGTTCGAAATCTAAGCTTTTTACTTCTTTTCTTTCCTTTTCTTTTTTTTTTTTTTTTTTTTTTTGAGAGATTTTCACTGTAGGGCGCGTGCGCTCTCCAGACAGACAGAGAGAGACATAGAGACAGAAAGCGAGAAATCACCCCCCAGGGGGGATGGTCACGCCGCAATCCCTTCTCCTCCATTCTCCTCTCGGGATCTTGGGCACGCACGCACACGCGCCCGGCGTGAGTTTTAAGCCACCGGGTCCGGGACACGAACCGCGGTGAACCACGGGGGAATCTAGCGACATAGCCATTACGCCAACTGCTGGTTCCCTCCTTTTCTTTTTTTAAGTTTTTGTTATAGGGCATGTGTGCTTTCCAAAGAGTGAGAGAAAGTGAAAAATCAACTCATACACACACACACACACACACACACACACTCACACACACACACACACACACACACACTCACACACACACACACACACACACACACTCACACACACACACACACACACACACACTCACACACACACACACACACACACACACTCACACACACACACACACACACACACACTCACACACACACACACACACACACACACTCACACACACACACACACACACACACACTCACACACACACACACACACACACACACTCACACACACACACACACACACACACACTCACACACACACACACACACACACACACGAGTCCAGTGTAAGTTTTAAGCCCCTGAGTTCAGGACTCAAATCACAATCAATTATGTGGGAGTCCAGTAACGTGACCATTACGCCATCTGCTGGTCCCACCCTGCATGGTTGTTAAGCTGCTGGGTCTGGGACTCAAAATGTGCCCACGAACCTTGTCAGCCTGGAAAATATGCCACACACACCTGTACCTGCCCAGGGTCCTCACCAGCGGGGACAAGGGCACTGTGGCATGACAGAGCTCTGGGAGGGGGTGTCTCTCCTCCTCTCAGTGACACTCGATCATGATTCTGTGTGAGATCTAGTGCCCTGACCTCCACGCCACCTGCTGACCCAGCACCCTATTTTTGTTTTTTTGAGAGGTTTTTGCTATAGGACGTGTGTGCTTGCTGGAGATAGAGACAGAGACAGAAAGCAAGAAATCATCCCCCAGGGGGGATGGCCACGCCACAATCCCTTCTCCTCCATTCTCCTCTCGGGATCTTGGGCACGCACGCACATGCGCCCAGCGTGAGTTTTAAGCCACCGAGTCCGGGACTCAAACTGTGGTCGACTACATGGGAGTCCAGCGACATAGCCATCACGCTAACTGCTGGTCCCAGCATCCTATTTTTTTTAACTTTAAAGTGGTCTCCAATTTTTATCCCATTATAAATAACCAAACAATGCTTGAATTTTTATTTTTAAAATATTGAAAGTGGCCATGTGGGAGTCCACCGTGCCACCCACTGACATGCTCCCCATGGCAAAAAAAGCTAAAAGCAAAAACAAAAACAAAACCTGTGAAGGCAGAATACATTCTGCCAACCTCCAGACTGCTGTAGTGTCTGCAGCCTTGTGGTTTCTTCTGGGTGTGTTTGCTTATATTTTAAACTGGACCCAGTTGTGCTCTCTAATTTACCAGAGGTGTCTAGGCTATTTCTTACACTTGTGCATATAAAAAGAAGGGAGGTGGGCCAGCAGGTGGCCTGAGGGTGAAGGCACTGGATTCCCACATGACTGATTGTGGTTCAAGTCCTGGGTCCGGCGACTTGAAAATCACTTTGGAGGTGGACAGTGGGTGGTGTGGTGATTGAAGCACTGGACTTCCACATAGCCAACCGCAATTCCAGAACGTGAGAAAGCAAGTCCCAGACCTGGTGGCTTGCTTTCTCATGTTCCCTCTCTCTGGTGAGCACACGTGCCCTATAGCAAATTAAATAATAAAGATGATATATAAAATTAAATAATTTTTTTTTTTAAAAAATCCTCTTGGGGGACCAGCAGTTATGTTGCTGAACTCCCATGTAGTCGACCACGGTTCAAGTCCCGGACCCGGTGGCTTAAACTCACGCAGGACGCGTGTGCGTGCGTGCCCAATATCCCAAGAGGAGAATGGAGGAGAAGGGATTGCGGCGTGGCCATCTCCCCTGGGAGGTGATTTCTCGCTTTCTGTCTCTCTCTCTGTCTTTCTGGCGAGCGTACACACCCTGTAGCAAAAACCTCTCCAAAAAAAAAAATCACTCTTGGTGCATGTGACCAAAATCCTGAGAGGAGAATGGAGAAGGGATTGTGGCATGACCATCTGCCAGGAGCTGACTTCTCACTTTCCTTCTCTATCTTTCTCCAGTGAGGGTCTCTTGCACTATGGGGGAGGGGGGAAGACCAAGGAGGATGAACCCAGAGTAGATAGAGTAGCACTCACTCATTTAGAATGGGCCAAGAATTGGAGCACAGCAGTTAGCGTAATGGCTATGTCACTGGACTCCCCTGTAGTCAACCACGGTTCACATCCCGGACCTGGTGACTTAAAACTCATGCCGGGCGTGTGTGTGTGCGTGCCCAAGATTCCAAGAGGAAAATGGAGGAGAAGGGATTGCGGTGTGGCCATTCCTCCTGGGGGGGGATTTCTTGCTTTCTGTCTCTCTGTCTCTCTCTGTCTGGCAAGCCCACAGGCCCTGTAGCAAAAACCTCTCAAAAAAAAAAAAAAGAATGGGCCAAGAATTGTTTGTATAGAAACAGGCTGAGGGGGCAGAATTAAATAACTTCTCATGCAAGGTTCCTTTAAATGCAAAACCTAATGGTCCCTCAGGGCTGCCTGTGCTTTGGAACACTCAGCCTCCTGTTTGCTGATTTATTACTGCAGTCATTCTCAATCTTCCTTGCATATTACAATCACCTGCAGAAGTAGAGTTTAAAAAAAAAATCGTGGAGACCTCCTCTGAGTGTCGGATCCAATTAGATAGGGTGAGGCCCAGATGTTGGATATTTTGGCTTTGTTTTTAAATGCAGTCTGAGTTATTCCAACCTGCAGTCAAGGTCTAGAACCGATCTTCATTCTTTGTGGCTTCTCAGCCTCCTCCCTGGCCTTGGTGCTGAAGATCTTGACTTCACAGGCAGCTATCAGAGTCCCCTCGGCTCATTTCAAATCCTAAGCAGCTATTTCAAAACTGCTGATGCATGGAGGAACAGGGTATCCCAGCTCTCTCTGAGTTATTAGGCTGAAAGATCAGCATTTCCCTGCAGCTGCATCTACCTCCCCAGACAGCCAATTAGCCAAAGCAGCAGCAGACACTGCCTGACAGAGGCCATTTTGACGCCTAGAAGCACATTATGTGGCCAAACAATCTTACATTCACACGGGCAGAAAGCATCTTGTGTGGGTGGCAGTGTTTGTTTCCTGGAGAACGGGAGCCTCGTCTTTGCCTGGAGTTTGGTAGCATCTGGATGGGTGGAGAAGAGGGAGAATGCCTAGCATTCTGGGAAAGCAGCCAGCTGTGGAGGCAGGAGCATCAGCCTGAGCGTCAGAGGCTGGATTATGATTGGGATTACACTCAATATATAGATCACCTGGAAGAGAATTAACACCTTTATAATACTGAATCACTCAATCCATGTACATGGTACGTCCTTCCATTTATTTAGGTGTTGTTAATATTTCATTGTCAGGGGCCAGCAGGTGGCCTGGTGGATAAAGGCACTGGTCACTCCCACATGGCTGACCACGGTTTGAGTCCCAGACCTGGTGGCTTGCTTTCTCACTTTCCCTCTCTTTCTCTCTGTGTCTCTGGTCAAATTAAAATGAATGAATAAATAAAACTAAAGAAATAATTCTTTTTTTAAAAAAAATAGGGGACCAGCAGGTGGCATGGTGGTTAAGGCACTGGACATTCCCACATGGCCAACCACAGTTCAAGTCCCAGACCTGGTGGCTTGCTTTCTCGCTTTCCCTCTCTCCCTCTCTCTCTCTACATCTCTCCCTGCTCAAATTAAAATATGTGAATGAATAAATAAAAAAATAAATAATTCTTTTTAAAAATATATTTCATTGTCTTTCACTGGCAGATCCTGTTTTCTGTCTGACCAATATTCATATGTCCCCATGTTACTGGGGACAGTGAACAGTATATGAACTATGGGCTTACAGCTCATGCTCATTAGGATGGCTATTAACAAAGCAAAATAGAACAAATGTAATAGGTGTTGGGGGGCCAGCAGGTGGCGTGGTGGTTAAGGTGCTGGACTCTCACGGCCAACCACATTTTGAGTCCCAGACCCAGTGGCTTGAAACTCATACCAGGTGCATGTGCATGCATGCCTATAATCCCAAGAGGAGAATGGAGGAGAAGGGACTGTGGTATGCCCATCCTCCCAGGGGGTGATTTGTCACTTTCCTTCTCGCTATCTCTCTCTGACTCTCTGGTGAGCATACACACCCAATGGCAAAAATCTCTCTTAAAAAAAGAGTGTTGGTGAGAATGTGAAGAAATTAGAAACTTGTGCACTGTTGGTTGGAATGTAAAATAGTGTAGCTGCTGTGGGAAACAATATAGTAGTTCTTCTAAACAAACAAATGGGGTCGGCAGATGGCATAACAGTTACATCGCTGGACTCCCACATGGCTGACCCACGATTCGAGTCCCGGGACCCGGTGGTTTAAAACACACCAGGCATGCATGCATGTGTGTGTGTGCCCAAGATCTTAGGAGGAGAATGGAGGGGAAGGGATTGCAGCATAGCCATCCCCCTGGGAGTTGGTTTCTCACTTGCCCTCTCACTGTTTCTATCTTTCTCTCTCTCTCTCCCCGGTGAGCGCATGTGCCCTAAGGCAAAAACCTTAAAAACAAAACTAAACTAAAACAGAATTAACGTATGATCCAGAAATTCCACCACTGGGTGTATGCCTAAAAAATTGAAAGCAGAATCTCAAAAGGATATTGGTACACCCATGTACAGAGTAGCATTCGCCAAAAGGTGGAATCAACCCAAGCGTCCATCAACAAAAAAATGGGCAAAATGTGGTCTATCCTATGACGCAATGTTATTCAGCCTTAGAAAGGAAGGAGATCCTGACTCATGCTACAATATGGATGAACCATATTATACATAAATGTTATGCCAGGTACAAAATGACAATACTGTATGATTTCACTTATATTATATGAGATACTTTGAGTAGTCAAAGTCATAGAGATAGAAAGAGAAGCTGGCGCCACGCCATCGTCGCTCCACCGCCAGCGCGGCCTCAACGTCGCCAAGCTCCCGCCGAAGAAGCGGTGGTAAGTGAGGAGGTCTCTGTACCAGAGCTCCTGCAAAGCTGACCGCTCACAAACCCACCGCTGGTAAAGCACCCAAGAAACAACTGGCTACAAAAGCCGCTCGCCAGAGTGCGCCCTCTACTGGAGGGGTGAAGAAACATCATTCCAGGCCTGGTACTGTGGCACGCGCTGATATTAGATGCCCTAAGTCCACTGAGCTTCTGATTCGCAAGTTTCCTTTCCAGCGTCTGGTGTAAGAAATTGCCTAGGACTTCAAAACAGATGTGCGCAGCTATTGGTGCTTTGCAAAAGGCAAATGAGGCCTATCTAGTTGGGCTTTTTAAAGATACCAACCTGTGTGCTCTCCATGCCAAACAGGTAACAATTATGCCAAAGGACATCCAGCTTGCACGTTGTGTATGTGGAGAACGTGCTTAAGAATCCACCATAGGAGCAAGCAGATGCCGTAGCTGTTACATCGCTGAACTCCCACATTCGAGTCCTGGACCAGGGGCTTGAAATTCACACCGGCATTGCATGCATGCCCAAGATCCCAGGAAGAAAATGGAAAAGAAAGGGTTGCAGTGTGGCCATCCACCCGGGGGGCGGGGGGGGGGTCTCACTTTCTCTCTCACTGTCTCTGTCTCTCTCTCTTTCTCTCTTAGTGCACACACCCTAAGGCAAAAAAACCTCTTTAAAAAAAATAAATAAAAAAAGAATCCACTATGATGGGAAACATTTTATTCTCAAAAAAATATTTTTCTCTTCTTCCTGTTATTGGTAGACCTGAACGTTAGATTTTTTTCCCATGGGGTTAAAAGGTACCTAAGTATATGATTGCTAGTGGAAAATAGGGGACAGACATCAAATATTGGCAGTTTTCCCTTTTCACTTGTGTGTGAATTTCTAATATAAATGTGAGATGTAAAGCATTAATGCAAGTCAAAATGTTTCAGTGAATGAGTTTCAGCAGTTCAACTTCATAACAATTACGAATAGACCTGTTAATTTTCCTGGAAATGCCAGCATTTGGATTTTTTTCTTAAACAAGTAAATTTCTTATTGACAGCAACTAAATGGTGTTTGTGGCATTTTTATCATACAGTAGATTCCACACACTCACTGTACTTCTCTGAGTTGTCCTCCATGCAAGTACGCATTTTTAATGTTGTCTGTCTTCAGTGCTGTTCCTATAGTTCGCTATTAAAATCCATTAAAAGAGAGAGAGAGAGAGAGAGAGAGAGAGAGAGAGAGAAGGCCAGCTAGTGGTGTGGTGGTTAAGGCACTGGACACGCCCACATGACCAACCACAGTTCAAGTCCTGGACCTGGTGGCTTGCTTTCTCACTTTCTCTCTCTCTCTGGCTAATCGAACTGGAAAATAATAATAATAAAGTTAAACCAAATAAATATTAAAAAAGACAGAAAGAAAGAAAAAAAAAGTAGAGCTCCAGCCCATAGCCTAAGAGTTAAGGGAACTAGATCCCCACAGTTCAAATCTTGGCCCTGCTGGCTTGAAAAACATGCTAAGCACGTGTGTGTGCCCAGGACAGAGAAATGACTGTGATGACTGTGCCCACTGGGGGAGCTTCTCCCTCTCTCTGTCTCTGTCTCTCTCTGGTGAACACACATACTCCCTAGCAATTTAAAAAAGAAAGAAAGAAAATAGCGTGGTGGTTGCCGAGGACTGGTGGGAGGAGAGAATGGGAGTTCTGGTTTAAGAGGAGGCGGTTTCAGTTTCGCAAGAGGAGCACAGTTTTGGGTTACGTGGCAGCGTTGGTGGCACAATGATGTAAGTGTACTTCACGTGACGAACTGTACATTTATCAGTGGTACCAGGACCAGACAGTGGTGCGACAGTAAAAGGCGACACTCTGCAAGCCTGGCCCACTTGGGAAGGTCCTGGGTTCGCAGGCCGAGACCTCCCTGCGTACGCCACTGTGTGTGTGCATGAGCCAGGGCTGGCTAAAGGCTGGAGGTACCTCACGGTACTCAGACCCTGTCAGAAGTGCTGTGCTTCTGTCTCTCTCACTCATGGAAAAAGTAAATAAATAAACTTCTTTTTCAGTGGTGTAGATGGTAAATTTTATATTATGTGTACTTTATGAAAATTAAGTTGAAAGAAAAGAAAGAAAAAGAAAAAGGTGACATAATGGTTAAGGCAGGTGGGTCTCACATGGCCAACTCTGTGGTTTGAGTCCCAGACCCAGCAACTTGAAAAACACACCAGGTACATGTGCGTGCATGCCCAAAATCTTGAGAGGGGGATGACAGAGAAGGGATTGTGGTGTGACCATCCCCACTGGAGGGGGGGTTACTTTCTCTCTCTCTCTCTTTCTCTCTCTCTCTCTCTCTCTTTTCTTCTTCTCTCCCTCTTCATCTCTCTGGCAAGTATACACACCCTATAGCAAATTTATGATTTTTTAATAATTATTTAATTTATTATTATTATTTAATTTAACCAGAGAGAAAAGGAGAGTGGAAAGCAAGCCATCAAGTTCAGGACTTGAACCATGGTTGGCCAGCCATGTGCGAGTCCAGCTTCTTAACCACCACTCCACCTGTTGGCCCCACAAATTTATTATTGTTTTTTAGAGAGATTTTTGCTATAGGGCACATGTGCTCACAGGATAGAGAGAGAGAGACAGAGAGACAGCAAGAAATCACCCCCTGGGGAGATGGCCACGCCGCAATCCCTTCTCCTTCACTGTCCTCTCGGGATTTGGAGTACGCATGCACATGCCCAGCGTCAGTTCCAAGCTACTGGGTCTGGGACTCAAACCATGGTCGACCATGTGGGAGTCCAGAAATGTAACCATTATGCCATCTGCTGGTCCCCATATAGCAAATTTTTTAAAAGAAAAAAAGAATTGTGAGCTTATGTCACTTCTTATTCTCTCGTGGTTATAGCTATAATACCCTTGAATAATAACTTCAACATTTATAAGCCTTTGTTTTCTCATCTGTAAAAAGGAGAGACTAATCCGAATTTAAAATAGATTGGCACGGAGTCAGCAGGTGGCATGGTGGTTAAGGCACTGGACTCCCAAGTGGTTGACCCAAATTCAAGTCCCAGGCCCAGCAGCTTGAAGCACACAGGTGCATGGGCGTGCGTGCCCAAAATCCTGCCGGGAGAATGGAAGCAAAGTGATAGCAGGTGGCAATCCCTGCAGGGGGAGGGGGCGCTTTCTGTCTCTTCAGTGAGTGCGCCCCCATCCTCCAGCAAAGATCTCTTAAAAAAGCAAAAATCAAAAAGAAGGCTGGCATGAGGGTGCAGGCAATGTAGCGAGGGAGTGGCACTAGTAGGCCCCTTGGTTTGGTAAAGGCCATTTGAGTGTGAACATGTCGGTGCAAAGCACAGTACTGAGAGTGGAATGGAGTTCTCATGATCTGGCCCCCAGAAAATAAGCATTGACAATGAGGCTAAAATGTTCGGTGCAAACGAACACATGCTACTTACTATGGACTCAACTTACCTATTCTCTGCCTGTCTACCCTCTATTAGCCCATTTGTAAATGGGGGTAACTTTTTCCTGTCTGATTATCTCCTCTTAGTCACATGTCCCCAGGTGGGGCTTTCTTACTTTCTGCTTCACTGAATCTCCTTCCAGCAGGGAAAAAGCTCGGGGGAGGTGGCTTTCCGTCCCTGCAGGACCAAATATTCCCCTGGGAATGAGCCTCCAGGGTTGGGCTTCCCAGTGATCTACTCTGGGGAGGTGCCGCTGAGCAAGGGCAGCATCCAGGGGCAGAGAGCTCTCTGGAGAGCACATCCTGCCTGGGGCGCGGGATCTGCCAGGCGGCTCTTGGGGCATGCAGGGCTTTGCCCTTGACGTGGATGGACTAGTCGGTGTTGCCAATGAGGCCGCGACTGAGCGCGGAGAAACTGAGGAACAGACTCCCCAGAGACATGAACAAGAGTCCAGAGATGAGCCCTGTGGCTTCTCATTACTATGATGCTTTGGCCTCTGAAGTTTAGGTCTCTACCAGGTATAGTTCTAGCTCGGGAAGTGCCGATGACTAGAGGTGACCAGAAAGGAGACTGACAGCATCAAGGGGACAGCAGGGAAACATACCGGC
>NW_006207191.1:447754-459701 GCF_000334495.1 Tupaia belangeri chinensis
GGAAGACCCACAATGAGTTTTCAACTAGAAACCATCAGCTTGTAAACTTGCAAGTGGAAGACAGCAGACTGCAACCGTATCTCAAACACTGCTCAAAGATATTTGTAATTTTGAAAGAACAAAGTCTGAGCGAAGTGGAATAGTGTAGGTTTAATGAGCAAGTACACTTGACACTCGGTTTTATCTGAAGTGATGAATGCAATGTATAATTGATGAACTCGTACCGTCTCCTGCCTTCACCACAGTGTTTTCACTATGATCTAAAGCATGTTTTAGAAACACAGAGCTTTACATTTCAGATGGGTAAAGGCAAACTTACATTAAACCAACCTGACAGCAAGAGCATCCTTATCTTCCTGCATTGAATGAGAACACAATTTTAAACTCTTATGAGACCTTTGTCTCCGTTACTGAATCAGCTAGCTGAACCTTGTCGAATTCCACTTCGTGAAATCCAGTGTCTATCAGCACAGAGTATGAATTCTTTTTTCACTTTTCAGAATTATTTTTATTTAACTTTATTGGTTTATTTTAATTTGACCAGGGAGGGACAGAGTGAGAGAGAGAAAGTGAGAAAGCAAGCTGCGAGGCCCAAGACTCGAACCACAGTCAGCCTTGTGGGAGTCCAGTGCCCTTAAGCACCCTGCCACCTGCCAGCACCCAGAGTATGACTTTTGATAGAACTATGTCCAGATGAAAAGATGTTTAGGACTCCCAAGATGTGCTTTGTAACTTCTTTCTATTTAAAAAATTTATAGGCCATAGTTTGTTTATTTTTAACACCCATCATGCCATGAATTCATAGGGAATAGGTTCCAGAAGCTCAGGCTCCTTTCCATTGGTTCTCACAGAGTGTGCTTCTCTGGGGGGAGCAGGCTGGCGCTTCAGTTGAACCCCGGTACCTTTCTCTTTGGCTTCCTTCTTTTTCTGGTCATTTTCCTTCACACGTTTTAGGAAGCTATCTCTGCTCTTAGAATGTTTAATATGCTCAATACGCACATTGATTCTCTTGGCAAGAATCTCGCCCTTAATTTGCTTGTTCACAACAATGCCAACAGCGTGCAGGTAACATTGTAGACCCTTCTAGTTTTGCCATGGTAACATTTGGGGGCATTCCTTTTGAACAGTACCCATTCCCTGTTGTCTACCATATCACCTTTCTTGTAGATTCACATATATGTTGCCAAAGGAACCACTCCTTGTTTTCTAGAAGGCCTAGAGAACATATATCGGGTGCCTCTCCTCTTTCCTTTGGCGAATTACTGGAAGATGGCGGTTCTGGCCAAAAAGAAGGCATAGCTTCTTTTTAATCCTTTTGACAATGTAACTCCTATTTCTTTTTTTTTTTTTTTTCTTTTTTTGGAGAGGTTTTTGCTATAGGGCACGTGAGCTCACCAGAAAGACAGAGAGAGACAGAGAGACAGAAAGTGAGAAATCACCTTCCAGGGGGTATGGCCATGCCACAATCCCTTCTCCTCCATTCTCCTTTCGGGATCTTGGGCACGCATGCACACGTGCCGGCATTAGTTTAAGCCACCAGTCGGGGATTTGAACCACAGTTGGCTACATGGGAGTCCAATGACAGCCATTATGCCAACTGCTGGTCCTCATAACTCCTATTTCTGATTTGCTATGTTTTGCTAAAAGATGAAGCTTTTATCATTATATCTACAGTTCCCATTTCTAATTTCACTGCTGGCCAGCGGTGAGGTCTTGGGCAAGCTCAGTGAACATCTCTGATTTCTGTACAAACAACCCCAGAGGGTTAGGAGGATGTAGGCCTGCGTGGAGGAGGCACTTCCTATTCCCTCCCTCTGCCCCTTTCAGTAGTGCCTTGAAGATGGGTGACTGTAATGTCATCTTTACGGGATCCACCTTCTTGGTGTCCCGCCCCCCAAGCCTGCGCCCAGAGCCATGCCCTCTTCCCTCCCTCTGCCCCACCCTGAGGACCTGAAGAACATAGGTACATTTCTGGTATAGAAAGCAGTACACGACATAGCAAATGCTGTCAACTAGGTGATCTCAGCTAAATAAAAAACACACATTGTTGGATCCACTCATTCATCAAGCATGTAGTAAAGTACCTACTATGTGCTAAGCCCTGACCTGGGCCCAGGACATTAAGTCTAGATAGACAGGGGCTGGCCCTATGGTGCAAAGCTGCTCAAAAGAAGCTAACATCCAACCCTGGTTTGAGTCCCTGGCCTGGGCAGCCTGAGACCAGCTGGGCATGTGGTATGAGTGTCCAAGACCCCATGGCCTGGAGTAAGGGGATCACAGCTTGACCATATCCTGTGGGGGTTGCTCCTCTCTCTCTCTCCCTCCTCTCCCTCTGTCTCACTCTCAAACATGTGCACGCACAGATTTTAAAAAGAAAAAATATTACGTGTGTACAGACAGACAAGATGGACTTTCTCATGGGGCTGAGGACGGTGGTGGGGAAGGAAAAGACAGGAAGCAAGTGAACGGATTAACCAGATGAGCCCAGGTGGTAGCAAGTGCGCTCATGAGAATGTGGGCGCCGAATGTGAGCATGGCTGGACTCGGGAACCGGGGCAAACTTCCAGTTTCTTCTTTACACGTGTTTGCATTTTCCAAGTTTTCCCCCAATGAAGTCGTATTGATTTTGTAATGTAAATGAAATTAAGGAAGGAAATAACCATACCCCTGGGGAAGGACACCTAGGAGGGAGAGGGGCCACACCCCGACATTGGAAATGTGGAGGCGTGGGCTCCACGTAGTGAGAGGCTTTGCTCCCCCTGTCTCCCCCACGTTCTGTCCCACCGTCGTTATGTGGTGGTGATAATTAAACCCGCAGCGCAGGGAGCCTGTTCCCCGTCACCTGGGGTGCGTGTTTACCTCCTGCCTGTTTAACCAGTCCCAGAGCCGCTCCCATGGGCCGCGATCAAAACATGAGTTCATCGTGCTTGGTTCCCTGGGGAGGTCCTCGGCTCGGCCTGGATCTCTGTGTTTCTCTCTCTGGGGAAGGTCCTGAGACCCTAATGTCTTTATTGGTCAACAGCCACAGGGAGCCAGGCCTGGAACCTCTGTGTCCTGGGGCCTCTCAATCCCCAACAGGTGAATGAGTTTGGGGAGGACTATCGGGTCTGGTTTTAGGGATGAAAGCAAATGACACCGGCCCATTCTTAGATCCTGGTGCAATCCCATTACATGGACTTTTCAGCATCCGTGTTACCCTTTAAAAGAACATCTTGCAGGCCAGCAGATGGTGTAGTGGTTATGTCTTTGGACTCCTACATGGCCAACCACAGTTTGAGTCCTGGACCCAGTGGCTTGAAAATCACAGCGGGCACATGTGGGTCCATACCCAGGATCCCGGGGGATGGAGGAGAAGGGATTACTGTTTAGCCATTCCCCCGGAGGGTGAGTTCTCACTTTCCCTCTCACTGTCTCTCTCTCTCTCTCTCTCTCGGGCAAGTACATGCACCCTAAGGCAAAAACCTCTAAAAAAAATAATAAAGTCAGTCTTGCTGTAGCCACAGGCCCTACGAATGGCCGAGCAAGCAGAAAAGAGGCTTCACTTCAGTACAGAGGGAGGAGGTCCCAGAGGTGTCCAGTTTCCCCACAGCTTCCAGCTGGGGCAACAGGAGGTCAGGGTTGCAGCAGAGGAAGACCGTAGGGCAGGGGCCAAGAGACTGGAGACCAAAGCCAGCCAAAACATCCCGTTTGAGGGCAAGGGCCACGAGCAAAAATGGAATCCAAAGCAAAAGTCAGGGAAAAAGTGAGCCCTAAGAAGGTCCCTGGAGATGACACAGAGGAAGGCAGATCTCTGGAGAACCATCCAGTCCAATGAGGCAGAGCAAGCTTCTAAGGCCTCCTGTCCCCGCTTGGAGCAAAACTGCTTCCTCCCACCCACTGCGTGCCCTGTTCTGCGTCCTTTCAGTCACACGAGGCTGGCTTGGCCGAAGGAGATACCTTTTGAGGGAAACGGAAGGGCCTGCTACTTGAGAGCTCTTTGAAGTCCAGCTGCAGTGCAAGGAGCACTTAGCTGAGCCCTTTTATTCTATAGCAATGCTGCAGTGTATTCAAAACAAATTCCTTTTTAAAAGGCTGGAAGAAAAATGCTCAGCTATTCCCATTGATTGCTTCAGCTAATGCATTACAAGGGATAAGTTTTTTCTCTTTCATAATTCCTAGTTTTTAAATTAAAGTATAAATTATAAAAGCAATGCAGATATAAAAGCCTGTTGTAAGGTACCGATGATATGGGGATAAGGAGCAAATGGCTCTCATTAGCTCCCCAATCTCTCCCCCGTACTCTGGGCAACTTCTGACAACTTCTGTTTTTATGGGTTTTGTTTGTTTTAAACATTTAAAAAATGAATCTCACATGGGTGGGGAGCACAGACAGTTACAACAGAGGAGGCTCGGGTGGGTGTACAGAATTGGACGTACCCTTGTGAGAGACAGAGACCTCCGGGGCACTGGTCCCTGCGCCATGGTCCTCCCGCTCCCTACATTCCTGGGACTGAGTCCTTTCACCCAGAAACATTTTCCTCTGACAGTCAACTGTGCAAAAGGGCTCCTTGTTACAACATCCTCGAGGAATCTTGAATTTGAACCAAATTGCGAAATTTGCGTAATGTTGTCCATCCAGTGAAAAAAACAACTGGAGAAAATTTGGAGACGCAGACCCAAACTGAGACAGGACTGAGAGCTAATCTACCCCCTGCCACCCAGTGCCCGGCCTGACCTTTGCCTGGACAGGCACCCTAACGGGAGACAGAGGCTTCTGGCTGACAGTTCATTAAGCTGGTGCACTTGGGCCATGACGAAGTGAAGAGGGGTTAGGCTCCTGTCCGTCACTCCCGGGGGTCTTCTTCAGTCTAGTCTGCTCAGCTGCCAGCCGCCTGGCCCTGGGCTTCCTTGGCGAGGCCAATCCCACCCACATGTTCCATCTTCTTAGCCCGCATGGGTGCCATGGTGACCCAGTCAGCCGTCCCCGGGGAGGCGAGGTTCTGGCTGTTCTCCCCAGCTCTGGCCCACATGAAACCCAGCCAGCCTCTCCTGAAGGACCTTTAGAATTTGTTCTCCTAGTGCTCGAGCCCTGTCTTTAAATTAGAGGCAGGGACAAAAAATGGAGAGAGGAAAACAGGACACCTAAATGCCCAGCAATGGGGGAAAAGATAAGTAGATAAATAAATGATGGTTTCTACGTATTACACAGCCATTAAAAAGGGATGTTTACAAAGAGCTTTTAATAACATGGCGAAGTGCTTGGGTCAGCATATCTGAAGTAGGTTTAGAAGAAAATGTTCTTCAAAGATGGGGTGTGGCAGCCTATTACATTTAGAAAATACTGCATATGGGGGCCAGCAGGTGGCATAGCAGCTAGGTGCTGGACTCCCATGTGGCTGACCACAGTTCAAGTCCCAGACCCTACCACCTGAAACTCACACCAGGCGAGTATGCACGAGTGCCCAAAATCCCAAGAGAAGACTGGAGGAGAAGGGATTGTGGCATGGCCATTCCCCCTGGGGTGTGATTTCTCACTTTCTGCCTCTCTGTCTCTCTCTCTCTGTCTTTCCAAAAAGACTGTAGCAAAAATCTCTCCAAAAAAAAATAATAAATAAAAAGGAAAGAAAGAAAATGCTTCGTATCTACTCATTCCTAGAGATTCGCAGTTACATTTCAGTTTATTAAAGGCCCTGAGAAGTCGTATTCAGCTTGATCGAATTCCATCTTTCCCCGATCCAATTGATGACAGAGGCTTTTTCTGTAGGACTCCTTCTCCCAAACACAGGTCGAAGCATGTCATCCCGCCTTGGGGTAATTATGGGGTCGTGTATTCAGCAGGTGGCTGGCTCCTCACAGCTTCCTGGAGACCTCCTCTCCTGCCCCTAGTGCCCACCCCACGGCCTGTCACATGGGAGTCTCCAGTGAGAGCTTGTAGTATTGGACTGAGTTAGAATCCATTTTTGTTTCCAGTAGACACTAATGATCTGATGTTTTCTTCCTTCTTCGAGTGGTGCTTCTTATAGCGAATGAGCAATCAATAATCCCCATGCGTCTACCTAGAATGAGGTGTTAATCACTAACTGGCCTTGCTGACCTTTGTGAGGAGCCCAGCACCTTCCCCCAGTCCTGACCTGTGCCAGCCATCCCCCTGGTTCTGACTCAGCACCTTCACCCCTTCTACCTGGACAGCTTCTTCAGGACCTGGTGTAAATGTCATTCCTTCAGAGAGAACTTTCCCGATTCTGTTACCTATACTGGGTCCCTTCACTTCATACGTTCACAGATACTTTCTGATAGTTCCCATATGTTGTGGCCATGTATCCATTTGTTTAATCTCTGTAGACACCAGGCCATAAGTTTCCAAAACTCAGCACAGTGTCTAGCATGAAGTAGGCATTTGACAACTGTTTCTTCAGTGAACGACTTGTAAGTTGATAATGTACTTAATTAGTCCTTAATTACTATTTAGCTAATTCATTGATATTTCATATCTAGTCAGAGCACTACAAGGAGATTTCAAAAAGTTTGTGTAAAATGGAATCATGAGTTTATTAAAATGGAAAATGTGAGTTTATTTTGGTTCAAAAAGTTTTGACATCCATGCATTCATGTTCATGATATGCATTTTCCATGAACTCTTTGAAGTCTCCTCATACTTGCCATCCGGTTTCTATTCTTACTTGCTTCCTAATACTACTTCGGGCTTCCTTGCATCAGCATGTGCCTGGCTAAAAGAAGACTACATTTCCCAGCCTCCCTTGCAGCCGGGGGTGATCATGTATCACATTGTGATCAAAGAACATAAAACAGAAGTCACTAGATGGGACTTGTAGGAAAACTTCTTTCCTCTTAATAGCACATTTGGGGACCAGCAGTTAGCGTAATGGCTATGTCGTTGGACTTCCATATAGTCGAACATGGTTCGAGTCCCGGACCTGGTGGCTTAAAACTCACGCCAGGTGCGTGTGCGTACCTGCCCAAGATCCCGAGAAGAAAATAGAGGAGAAGGGATTGTGGTGTGGCCATCCCCCCTGGAAGGTGAATTCTCGCTTTCTGTCTCTCTGTCTCTCTCTGTCTTTCTGGTAAGCGCACGAGCAAAAACCTCTCCAAAAAAAAAAACATTAACAACGTATGTTTATTGGACTCGTGGTGGGTCGTGGTAGTAGGTGCTTCCCAAACATAACTCAACCCACCTATTAACGATCATTTCCGTTTTATTGATGAGGAAGTGCGGCTCCGAGTGTTAAAGGACAAAGCCGTTACATTCAGGCTGTCTCACTGGATCCCAGATGACCAGCATGGCGAGGACGGTGCATCCTGGCCCAGAGACTGTGGGCAGCGTGATCTTGGTTAGGCCAGATTCATTGCAGTTCCCAGCCCATGAGGCTTTCCCGGGCCTGCCCTGTGGCCAGGAGGAGAAACCTGTGGTTCAGCGGCCTCTCCCTCAGAAGCCCATTAAGCAAAGAGAAGTAAACGCTGAGAGCCGAGGTGGGGAGGAGTGGGATGCCTCCAGCTGGCAATTCTCAGCTCTTCCCTCCCCTGATGAATTATTCATGCTCTCGGCCAGGCAGCAGATCAATAATGCAGGAGGCAGAAGCCCTGGCAGGGCTGCTTCCAGTTGACCGACTCTACTGCCAGCTCCAGGGAAAGACTCTGGGCAGCCCACTCCCAACCTAGCGACGTGGGCTCTGCTCGTTCCTCCTCCTGCCCAGGAAGGTCAGCAGGCTCGCTCTGCTCAGGTGGTCCCTCCAGGCTGCCGAAATCCAGCAGCCCTCAGTGCAGCAGGCTGGATGCCCGGGTTGCAGACACCCCCAGCAAGGACAGCTCCAGGTCACGCCCATGCTATCGTGGCCTGGGAACCACACGTAGGTAGCCAGGCTCCCGAGCCTAACAGTGGGCCCCAGCCTCTTGTGATCATCAGGGTCACCTGCAATACTTTTGCATTTATTTATCCCTTCCAAGGAGAGACAGCACCACCACCACCTGCCCCTACGCCCTGTCCCCCAGCAAGGTCTTGACAGCTCAGTCCACCCCCAACCTCAGCCAGCCCCTGATCCTGGGCACACATATGCCCAGAGTTCGCAAGAAGGGCCCTGGTCATGAACCTAGAACCTTGCCGTGCGGGTCAGCCTCGCCAAGCATTGCGTTTCATCATTGTGCCACAGTCTGGCCCCACCTAGAAAGCTTTTAAAAGTCCAAAGTACAGGCCACTCCTCAGGCCTGGTTATTCTGCTGTGTGACCAGGACTAAGAAGCATGCTCTGGGACTGAGGCTGAGGCCCACCTGGTCACATAGAGGCTTGGGACAAGGACCAGGTGTTGCGCTTGGCTCGTGGGCACATGGGATTGCTTCCTGTGTGTGTGAGGGAACCGGAAGGGCTGGGAGTAGAGGGGAGTGGCAACTCGAGGTTCAGCTGGGGTGCCCGGAACCTCCCAGATGCAGACATGAGAGGAGCTGTCGGGCTGTGCCCCGGGACATTGTCATTCGTGTCCCTCCCGTGTGTCCAGCCCTCCCTCTCACCTAAGTGCCCCCATCCCAGCAGCACAGCACGGCCTGTCATTGGCGGCCTCCTGCGCTGTGAGAGCTCCCAGCCTTTCCCTCACTGGCTCCAAAACACATCTTGCCCCATCCCCTTTTACATTTCTGAAACCGGGTTATGTCTGACAGTGATGCTGAGGGAACTCTCAGGCCGCCAAGCTGGGCGGGAGAGCGTGTGTGCTGTGTGTAGAGGTGCCCCTCACCCGAGCGTTACTAGCTTGGTAGCCTTACACTGGGACCTCTCATCTTAATTGGGATCCCCGGGTGTTGCTTAAAATGCTTCAAAAAAGTTGTTCCAAATGCAATAGCATGTGCTGGTTGACACTGCGACTCACCAGGCTCAGGCCACAAGGGAGGCCTGGGTTCAATTCTCAGTCCACCCTGAAAGCTGCACAGGGTGGCACAGGCTCGTAATCCCAGCTACCTGGGAGACTGGGGCAGGAGGATTGAGGTCTTAAGACCTTGTCCTAAACAAACAAGCAAACAAACATCAGGACCAGCAGATAGCATAATGGTTATGTCAATGGACTCGTACGTAACTGACCGGAGTTCAAGTCCCAGACTCATTGGCTTAAAACTCATGCCAGGGGTATGTGCGTATGTGCCCAACACCTCAAGAAGAGAATGGAGAAGGGATTGCAGCATGGCCATCCCCCCGTGGGGCGCGATTTCTCACTCTCTGTCTCTCCAGCAAGCGCACTCACCCTATAGCAAAACTCTCTCTTAAAAAAAATCACGATACAGTGCTGAAGCAAAGAGCTACGAGGAAATGCCTATCGCGTGCCCGGCGGCGCAGTGGGAAGACGTCAGAGTGCCATCTTCTGCAATAGCTCAGCGGCTCTCCAAGGCCGAGAGGAGCTCTTGTCACCAAGCGTGTCTCTCAGACACCATCCTGCTTCTCTGCCCCTGACTGTGAGCACGTCACTGTCCTGGCTAAGTTTCACTTCTCAGGAAAATGGGCCGCTCTCTCATGGAGGTGTCATGAGGATTCGATGACACAGTTCGAGTAAAGCAGGGAGCGATAGGAAGCGCTCTTCTCGCTCCTCGTCTGGACGGGACGAGCCTACCCGAGTGCAGTGCCCACGATTTGAGGGGCTCCTGGCGGAGGTTATCTCCCCTGTCACTGTCTCCCTGGCCTTGGGGCCAGCGCTGCTACCACACCTACCCAGGACCCTCGCCCCACGCAGACGCACTCTCCCTTCCTCATGGAGCTTTCCCTTCGTGCCTAAGGTCACTGGTCTGGGAAGCCCATCCTTTCAGCTTTATGTCCCCAGGTCTAGTACAGGGCCTGGCACACAGTACGTGTTCAGTAGACGTTTGTGGAAGAAGAGGGGAGGGGACCCAGCCCTAGGTTCCTCTAGGAAGTCTCTCATTTCCCCCACCCTGGGCAAACTTGCTGCTCTGTTCTGGGGGAAGCGCTTCCCACCCTCCAGGTCCCCGCTGTGCTGTAATTGCCTGCCCCCTCCAGACTGGGGACTCTTCAGCACCAATGCTTGGGTCTCACGCATCTCTCATGCCCACGGCTAGCCCCGGGCCTGCACATAAAGGATGTTTGCTGGGTGGCGTTGGATTGAGTTGAATTGAAAATAGGAATACAGTTTCTGATTGTTCATGAATGGCTTTGGGGCAATATGGGGGCTGACCAGGTGATCCTCCACCTAGCCCTCCATAAGAGCCGTGGGGTCAGAACCAGGTACTGAGGGCCGGCCAGTGGCGTAGTGGTTAAGGTGCTGGATCCCACATGGTCAACCGTGCAGTTCGAGTCCTGGACCCAGAGACGTGAAAAACACACCGGTCACGTGCATGTGCGTGCCCCAAATCCCAAGAGAATAGAGGACAAAGGATAGCAGCTTATCCATCTCCCCTGGGAGGTGCCTCCTCACTTTCTCTTGTTCTCTCTGTCTCTCCAGTGAACACACATGCCCTATAGCAAATTAAAACAAACAAACAAACGACCAAAACCGACGACTCAGGTACAGAGGGCTGGGGGTACTATAGGGGCAGCCACCTGTTAGCTCTGCCATGAACCTCGCAGTGTGTAAACATGGCCCCGGTTGTGCAGCCAAGGGAGGCAGGCCCAGCCCCCGTGCACAGGTTTGGGGGAAGGGCTGGAGCTTGACCTCAGGCAGGCAGAGCAGTGATGGGGGAGCTGGGCACAGCCTCTGGACTGGGCCGGTCCTTAGTCCCCTGCGACTCCAGCTGCAGCTTCGTGTTTTGTCCTGACCAAGTAGATGGGTTCGCCTGGCCGCCCAGGACCGTGCAGTGGAGACGTTACATGGGTTACACGTGGTGAGGCCCAGAGAGGTGAAGGAGCTGCCCCAAAGGGACTTAGTTAACGAGTGTCCAGGCAGGGCTTGAACCCAGGTGAGCTGGCTTCCGTTCTCACACCCTGATGCACTCTGCTCGACTGCCTCCCGGGTCCCGGGGCCGCCACCCGCTTCCCTTATTTCTGCCCCACCCCAGCCCCTTCCTTCCCCCATTCCCCCACCCCCTTCCCTTCTTCCTTCCCCCAGCCTCCTCCTCCTCCTCCTTAGACCTTGGCCCCAGTTCCTCCCCTTCCTGTCGGCTGCCCAACCTGGTGGCTGTGCCCACTCCTGCCTTCCCCCGGTCCTACCCCACTCAGGCCGTTGCCATCTGCTTCACCCCACAGGCTGAGAAACGAACCCCCTCCCACCCCTACCTCCTAAACAGCCAGCTCTCACCTTCCTGGGGCTTCATTTCAGGCAGCAGACGTGGCACAAGAGGCCAACTTTGGGACCAGACAGGCCTAGAGACTGGGTCCGTTCACCAACCTCTGTGTGCCAGCTGTGGTATGACCTTGGACAAGTGCCTGAACCTCTGTGAGGCTCGGTTTACCCATCCGAGCTGGGGACGACGGTCCTGGGTGCGCCATGGTACGGCCATGTGGGTTTATCAGCGTGTGGAAAGTGCCAGCGCCCCAGGAGTCGGCGAGCGTCGGTTCCCTGCCCTCCTCTCCACACTGAGATCCATGCAGAGAGAACAGCCCCGGGGGATGGAAACCAGGTTACCCACCTGCTTTATGAGGGGGAAACAGGCCCAAAGAAGACAAGTGACCTGCCCACAGGAACGCCTCCAGTTAGCCATGGCGCCCCAGTGGCCAGACCTCCCAGAGTCCAGTACCCAGTGACCCGGGGGCCAGCAGGCAGAGCGAATGTCCCCGAGGCCCCAGCAGCACACACAGGCCGGCGGAGGGCGTGTCCACTCAGCTTTATTTCTTTCCATGCTAAGCATCAGAGCAGTCACTAGAGTAAGTGGCGCTGGTGGGGCGGTGGCAAGGGGAGGCGGGGGAGCTGGGCTGGAGCCCTGAGGCAGCGGGCTGCTGTGTCCTTGCAGCCATCAGCCAGGCCTGAGACGCAGCTGGGACAGCAGGGCCCCTGACCCATCCAGCTTCAGCCTGGCCCGGAATGGT
>NW_006207191.1:459997-463982 GCF_000334495.1 Tupaia belangeri chinensis
ATGCCTAGCATGGGGCTGCAGGGCCCTTCCTCTCAGTCCTCTCTCCTCCAGGCCTGGAGCTCGCCTCCTGTCCCATGCACTTCTCTGCCAGGGGCCGGCCTCTGGGGGCTTCTGCTCCTTCCATTCACTTCCGGGGCCTTGAAGCTGCCTCTGGCACTGCCAGGAAGCTCTCAGGTCACTCTTACCCGGATGGAAGCGCCCCAACTGTCCCTCTCCTGGGCTGCAGTGGCTTCACCTCAGCAGGGCCCTCGACTGTCCTGGGTGTTTGGTGTGAACGCGCGTGTGTGGTGGGGAGGGAGTGCATGGCGCTGCCTATTCGTGTGGACGTGACTTGGGGGGCCTCTGGGAGCACATGGACTGCAGACGGAGCCCTCCCTCTGCTGTTTCCCCCATCTGACTAGCCCTAAACCATTAGGTCCATTTCTCTCTCCTTCCTGGGTTGCTGAAGCTGGGAACCTCTGGGACCTGCCAAAAGACCACCCACCCACCCCTCCCAGAGCTGGAGCCTGGAGGGGCCGATTCCACAGACCTAATGTTGACCCTAGCCTGACCCAGCCTGACTTAGTGAGTGGCAACACTCACCCTCTCCTGAAGGACAGAGGCATCTCTGTTTTGGCCTCAAAAATCCCCAAAAGCAAACTCAGCCAGTTCCTGCTTAGAGGGAGAGATCGGAGCTTACTCCCAGGGTGGGGACTGATATGGTCACACCAGCCCCCAAGGGATCCCCACAGGAGCCCTGGCCCCTGCAGCCTGGCCCTCCAAGTGCTCACAGGCCCCTGCCTGAGGCTCAGGGCTGCAGCTCCACACAGGACACTGCGCCCCTCTGTCCACAGAGCCTCTGCTCTCTGCTCTGCCCCAGAGCCTGGGGGTGGGGGTGAGGGTTGGCAAGGCCCTACAGAGGAGGCACGAGGGTCCTGGTGGGTGCAGGACAAATGGGCTTTGCCAGCCTTGGCCAGTCTGGCTGTGTCTGGGAACGTGCTCTTCTAACAAACGCAGTAGCCCCGGCTGCTGGGCAGGGCCTCCTAGGGCAGGAAAGTCTGGAGCCTTCCTCCCCAGGGTCTGGAGAGGTCCCAGTGGGCAGGGCACGTTCCGGGGAGAAGGCAGGGGAGAATCGCAGGCCTGAAACGTGGGAGGAAGTTAGCCTGTCCCCCTCCTTACGGGTGCCCCATTAGGTCTAAGGCACAGAGGCCAGGGTGGCTGGCTCTGCCTCCAGGCACGCAAGTGTACTCCCAAGCCTGGGCCTCGTCTCCCCAAGACTGGACCTCCCAACCAACCCTCCTGGACCCAGGAAACAATTACCTTCACCAGAATTCTCCAGCCACTCCCCTGCAGGCAGTATAAACACCCCAACAGCCTCGAAGCCCATGGGAAGTCTCCCCAGGGGTGGTGCCAATGCCTCCTCCAGGAAAGCCATTGCCATATCTGAAGGCCCAGGGCATGCAGCCATGCACAGGGCATCAGATGGGGCTGGCTGGAAGCCAGAGGCCATGCCCCACCTGCACCACTCTGGGGTCCCTGAAGCCACCCTGCCTGGGGATGTAAACGTGGGTCTCAGACCACCAAGGAGGCCATAGCTCCTCCCCCGGCTGACCTTGGCCAAGTCAGGCCCCAGGAGTTCTCACTGGTGCCCCAGACCACAGCACAGGTAGAAACAAGAGGCAGCCTGGGAGACACACTGGGCCCAGAGTCCACGCAGAGAGGCTTCCAGGACTGCCAAGTTTGGGAAGAGGCCCAAAGGTCATGCTGTCCCTGTCTTCAGCAACTTCCTCTTGACCTTCTACCTTGCAAGGGACAATCAGAGTGTGCCGTTGCCTCCTCCCAGGACAGCTGCACACCCCCTGTGCCCGAGGGGGTCCAGGATGTGTGGGGAGTGGCAGCCCTGCCTCTGAGCTCAGGGCACTGGCTGGGTTTCAGCAGGCATGTGGCACAAAGCATGCAAACAGGTTCTCCCCTCAAGGAAAATACAAAAGATGAGGTCCCCCGTCTTTGCTTCAGGTTCACAGACACGAAGGGACTGTGCTGCTTCTTCCCCACCGCAGTTCGTCTTGTCGTGAGGCTAGTTTTCTTCGTTTCTGGCAGTTTATGCTGCTTGGTAGATCCCAGGAAATTGTGGGGATGAGAAACAAGCCAGAGAACTGGGGTGAGAATGCCTGGAGGCGTCCATGAGATTAAACCACATTACGCGTTGGCTTCTCAGTAAGTTTCATTTCTTTCTCCCCTTCCTTCCTTTCTCCTTCCTCCAGACATCCCCATCTGATGTGGGCTGACAATGGGGGTTTCCTTCTGAATTTGTGCTTTTGGAACTTGGGGACAGGTAGGCCCTTGACAGTCCCCGTCCTGTCCCCCCATGCTGTGTGGATGTGCGGGTTCAGAGCTCTCCAGCTGGCCAGGGCTGGCCTCTGCTACATGACTCCCCGGTTCGTTTTAGTTCTTCGGAACTGTAAAATAAAGAACAGTTACGGTAGAACAGAGCTTACAACACTGGGTCTTCACGTCCCTGACTTGAGGATTTGGGGTTTTGTTTCTTAGTGGGAAATGGTAACAAGGACAGGGTACAGCACGGGGGACCTCTTTGGTTTGCAACTTGCTTTGGATGTTCCGCAAACATGCGTGTGTTGGGACTTGTATCATAAAGGTTCAGTCCCTTCATGGAGCCCCGGGGTGGGGCCTTTGGGTGTGATGAGGTCATCAGGGCGGGTGACTGACTTCTGGTGGGTTTATAGGAGAAAGGAGACCAGAGCAGGCAGAAGTTTATGGGCAGCCTGTCGAGATCCTGCCCTCTGCCATGTTGTAGCTTCACCTGAAGCTGACTCTTAGACCTGGACCCCCAAACCATGAGCCAAATAAACCTCTATTCTTGTGAATCATCCACTTTCAGATACTTCTGTTGGTGATGTAATAGTGGACTACTATAAGGCTCTGGGTGGAACTGAACTCCTGCCAATGAGAGAACTACAACTTCAGTGATTGGTTTGGAGAAAAGCATGTGACCCTAACTGAGCCAATCAGAGTCAGTCCTGGGACTTTTGCAATAATAGTTGAAAGAGGCACCTTGTTTATTTGTTTGTTTAGTTACTGGGCTGATTAAAATGTGTGCCACTATTAGGGCTACTGTAAAGAGCTGCTGTTTGTCAACTTTGCATCGTAAGGAGAAATCCCGCCTAGGGATGAAGTCAACATAGTGGAAAGCAGGGCGAGAGTGGGACAGATACCTGTAACATCTCTTAAGCACCCCGATATAGCCATGTCTAAGTCCTAGGCCAGGTGGTGCTGCAGCAGGTAGGACATGATACTCTGCAAGGCAATTGCACATGGGAAGGTCTACAGTTCAAGTCCAGAGACTTCCCTGAGTATGCTGGGCACACGCCTGTCCATGACATGGGCCTGGCCAAAGGCTGGGGGTGAGGGTAGATCATGGCATCGAGACCCTGGTGGGGTGCTATCTCTCTCTTTCTCTCTCTCTCTCTTCCTCATCAAAAAATAAATAGTTTTTAAAAAAAAAAAAAAAAAAAAAAAACAGAGAACAATCTGTACTTGAAATCTCTAGTGAAAGCCAAAGACTCTGTTTCCCAGTTTGAGCTCAGAGTTGCCACTTGCCATAAAAGGAGTCCCGGCTAAAATGGCAGGTGACAGCAGGAGGGAGGACGCAGAGGCGTCGTAAGGAGACACGGCTAGGGCTCAGGGCTCGTGGGCCTGCCTCTCACACACCTGCATGTCGGTCAGACTCTGCTTGAATGGAGGACGCTAAGGTCCAGAGAACTCATGGAATACACTTCAATCCACACAACCAGAAAGTGGAGTACCTGGTGCAAACCCAGGTGGGCTATTACAGACCCCAATGCATCCCTCTCCTAAGTGGCCAAAGTTCCTCATGGCGCCGTAGCTGAATTTTGGCTTCCTTCCCTGAGTTGAACACTCCACACTCCAGAGCAGCGCCTCCAAAACTTATTTGAGAGTTTATTTCTTTTTTTTTTTTTTTTTTTTT
>NW_006207191.1:464165-473731 GCF_000334495.1 Tupaia belangeri chinensis
TTTTTTTTGGAGAGATTTTCACTGTAGGGCGCGTGCACTCGCCAGACAGACAGAGAGAGACAGAGAGACAGAAAGCGAGAAATCATCCCCCAGGGGGGATGGTCATGCCGCAATCCCTTCTCCTCCATTCTCCTCTCGGGATCTCGGGATCTTGGGCACGCACACACATGCGCCCGGCGTGAGTTTTAAGCCACCGGGTCCGGGACACGAACCGCGATCGACTACGTGGGAGTCCAGTGACATAGCCATTACGCTAACTGCTGGTTCCCCCGAGAGTTTATTTCTTAAGAGAGACAGACAGACAGGTACCTCTGGTCCCCCAGCCCGGATCACCAGTGCACATGGGCACATCCAGTGCATTCGGGTCAACCCGAGACAAACCTAAACCTCCCATGTGGCTTCAGTATCGCACCGTGGCACCCTACTGCCTCTGCCCAGGTGGCTGAGCCAGTCTTCCCAGACTTTACTGACTGGTCTAAAATGTAGATTCCAGGGCCACCAGGTGGCATGGTGGTTAAAGCGTTGGGTCCTACATAGCTGACTCCACAGTTCAAGTCCTGGACCCCAGTGACTTGAAAAACATGCCGGGCACGTGTGCGTGTATCCAAAATCCCAAGAGGAAATGAGAGGAGAAGGGATTTCAACATGGCCATCCCCCCTGGGGGGGGGTGATTTCTCACTTTCCCCCTCTCTGTCTCTTTCTGGTGAGGGCATACACCCTATGACAAAGATCTAAAACAAACAAGCAAACAAACAAAAATGGAAGGTTCCAGTTCATTGGGTCTGGGGTGGGGCAAGAGTCTGCATTTCTGACAGTCAGAGGTGATCCCCTGCTGTGGGTTCCCGGGGCACATGCTGAGCAACTAAATCTTTAAGGGGGAAGGCTAAGATGGCTCTCTGGCATGGGTGCTTGGGGCCTCCTTGTGAGTGTGTGAGTGTGGGGAGCAGTTCAGCCCCCAAACCACCAGGTCGCATGAGCTTTACGAGCAGTCAATGGCTCTGATGCTTGGATTACATCACTGGGTCACCTTTGGGTGCTCACGAAAGTGCCACCTCTTGCCTCCCTCCCTCTGCACTGTTTGCTTCCGGTATATGCTGGCTGTCCCAGCAGGCATGCCTGTCACTCACAGTTGGCCAAGCACAGGCACCTCCACTATCTCAGGAGATGCTCACCACAGCCTCTGCCGGCGGCTGCTTGCTGCCCCTTCATGAGTGAACTCACCGCGGCTCAGCGAGACAGGACACCGCTCAGGTCCTAGGGCCATCAGAACTGAGCCTGGAGCTTGTGGCCTCTGACCCCTCAGGTTGTAGATTTTCTCTTTTCATTGATCCCTCTCCAAGCCTGAGGCAAGGCAGAGAACTGACCTCCACTCAGCTGGTCACTGCTGGGGATGGGCTTTTCTGGAGTGGGAAGTTAGGCTGAGGGCCCCACAGACTCTTACCCCTCCACTCACCCACTGCCCCTGCCCTGGGGGCCAGGCTACACCCTGGGGCAGGGCTCACACCAAGCAAGCTGGGCCCCTCTGCTGCATGCAGCTGTGCCCCACCTGTGAAGTTGACGGTCACGGCCACGATGATGATGACGATCCCCATGACGATGAAGGTGATGCTGAGCAGCCGGGCCAGGCGGCCCAGCCTCCGGGCCCCATCCAGGTCCCCCTGTTGCACGCTACTGCGAGACTGCGGAGAGAGGATGGCAGAGACCTCAGGAGGGTGTTCATCAGCCTCGCGGGCACTGGCAGTCCTGCAGGGGCCCTAGCCAGAGACTCTTAACCAAGCCTGCCCCTCACTGGTTAGGGACAGCTGGAAATAGAGCCAGCAATGCAGGCACCCCCTCTCAGGACACTGACGAGAGGGGAGGCAGTGGTAAGTGGTATGGCGGAGACTGAGGGCCTAGGAGAGCAGGCCAGGTCTAGTCCAGTGGGCTGGCAGGAGCAGACAGGCCAGCTCTGCCAGACCCAGCCCCAGGCTCAATCCTGCAGCTGCGCTGGGATCCGAAGGCAGCCCCTGTGGCTTTATCAACAGCTGACGCCCGGCCCCCATTCCTCTGTGAGCCCTCCTCCTGCCATGAAAGGAAAAAGAAGGCACTGTCCTCCCTCCCAAAACCGCTTCCTGATTCAACTAAGCCCACTTCCCGGATTGCTGAGAACGGCCTTGGATTGCCAGGGCAGGCTGGGGCTGGGGCAAAGCCACCTGTAGCCCTGTTCCTCAGTCAGCTATTCGTCTCAGACCTCGTTAACCTGAAGAAGGTCAGTGGAGAGGGAAAATTCAATGGGAAAGATTCTGGGGTGATCAGGTAGGAGGTATGTCCCCGACATCTCCAAGGATGACCTCATGCACCTGCCTATGACAGCCCAGGGGTCCACCTGCCGGCCAGCACCGGCCCTGTGACCTCCAGGTTCCTCCCACCTTAGAACTCCCTTTCTCTGTATTGAACTTGCCCCAGCCTCGCAGGGAACAGGTGAAGGCAGAGTTCACTAGCAATGTGACCACTTCAGGGCCTCAGACCAAGCCTTGGGTTACTTCATTCTCTGGTGATTTGAGACCCCTGAGTTTGGCGTGGACATGTAGATAAGGCCCTTGGTGAGGATGACGTTTACTGAGCCCCGGCTTTGTGCCAGACAGCTTGCTAAAGGCTGTCCCTAAATTATCTGATTTAGCTCAGGACCATCCTAGGAGGTTGGCAGTGCCACCCCCATTTTCTTCATGAAGGAGCTGAGGTTCAAAGTAGTGACCTTCCTCTCCCCGTTATCTTTAAATGCATGCCTCTACACCCAGATCCTGTCCTCTTCTCCTCTCAAATTGTTTGTTTGTTTGTTTGCTATAAGACGTGCATGCACCAGACATAAATAGAGAGAAAAATAAGAAATCACCCCCTAGGGGGTATGTCCATATGGCAATCCCTTCTCCTCCATTCTTCTCCCAGGATTTTGGGCACACGTGCACATACGCCCGGCATGTTTTTCAAGCTGTGGGGTCTGGAACTCAAACTATGTAGCCAGCCATGTGGGACCCAGCCACCTTAGCCTCCACACACCTGCTGGCCCACTCCTCTCAGGGTTCTAACCCCCACGCTGATCCCAGCACCTAGCTTCTGTCTCAAGCTCCTTCCAAGACAGCATGACATTAGACTCAGTCTGCTCCTTGCCCAGCGTCTCCTCCAACATGCCACACCTAGTTATCGGCAACCGCCTGGGCCCTCCTTCTCAGGGCCAACTCCCCTCCCGCCCCACCCTGCCCATTAGTTTCCTCTCCTGCCCAGTTCTTTTTTTAAATTTATTTAACTTAATTTATTTATTATTTTCATTTTTTGTTTGTTTATTTGTTTTTTTGTTTGTTTTTGGATCAGAGAGAGACAGAGAAAGAGAGAGGGAAAGCGAGAAAGCTAGCCACAAGATCCGGGACCTGAACCACGGTCGGCCATGTAGGAGTCCAGCGCTTTTAACCACCACACCACCTGCCGGCCCCATCCCCTGCTCCGTTCTGTTACTACCCTCCTCTCTGTCTCATACCTGCCTAATTCCCAGTGCCACTTTTCACCCAAGCCATAGCAACTGCTTCCTGAAGCTCCTCCCCGCTCCAAGCTCTGCTCTTCGCTCTATTCCCCACACCACAGGTATTTACACCAGGTGCTGCGCTAGGCCCCGATGGTGCGGCAGTGAACAAGAGCCCCCCTTCCTATGTTCAGGGAACTCATGGCCTGCTGGTCTCACTGTGCTGGGCCCCAAGGGTGTGGCAGTGAACAAGAGCCCCCTTCCTATGTTCAGGGACCTCATGGCCTGCTGGTCTCACTGCGCTAGGCCCCGATGGTGCGGCAGTGAACAAGAGCCCCCTTCCTATGTTCAGGGAACTCATGGCCTGCTGGTCTCACTGTGCTAGGTCCCGAGGGTGCGGCAGTGAACAAGAGTCCCCTTCCTATGTTCAGGGACCTCATGGCCTGCTGGTCTCCTTTTGATCACACAAATGAAGATACAATCGTATGCAACTGTGAGTGCTGTCACAAAGCAGCACTGTGAGAGCTTATACCAGGAGAGTCAGAGAAGACTTCTTGGAGGAAGGACATTTATATTGAGATGTAAAGGGCAAGTAAAAATTAGATTCTTTTTTAAAAAAAGAGAGGTTTTTGCCATAGGGCATGTACACTCGCTGGAAGGACAGAGACTACAAGAAATCACTCCCCAGGGAGGAGGGCCATCCTGCAATCTCTTCTCCTCCATTCTCCTCTCAGGATTTTGGGCACACATGCACATGCACCTTGTGGGTGTGCCCAAAAGCTACCAGGTCCGGGACTTGAACCTCAGTTGACTATGTGGAAGTCCAGCAACATAACCATTATGCCATCTGCTGGTCCTAAGAGATTCTTTTTCCAAAAGAAAGAAGAGTATTTCAGGCAGAGAGAACACCATATGCAAAGGCCCGGCATGGCAAATGTGTAAATGTTCAATAAGTAATTGTTGACTGAAGCTGGAGATGACGGGGGTGGGGGGGGCACATAAGAACTGGGCCAGGCTGGCCACGCAGGATTTTACCCTCACAGAAGGAGGCTGGTCCTCAGCCCAGAAGCAATGGGAGCCAGTGAAGGACACAGGGCGGAGGAGTGATCTGCTCGGATGCGGGTTTCCACACTATCCCTCTGCCTGTAGTTCGGGGTCCGAGGACAGCAGGGAGGTGAGCTGGGATCTACTGCGCAAGTTCAATGAGTTGATGGTGGTTGAGGTCATCATTCCCACTCAGGATCTTCCATGGCTCCCCATTGTCCACAGAATGAAGTCCAGCCTGGGGTCAGCTTTACATTTCCTGTTTCTACCCCCTGCTGTTCCCCACAGCCTGTGGGCCCAGGGTAAGCTGGCCCTCCCTGTGCTTCTGCTTGTGCTATTTCACCTGCCCGCGTTCCCAATCCTTTCCTCCCTTTAAGGGGTGGTTCCCATGCCACCTCTCCTGTGAAGCCCACCAAGATGCCTGTGCTTATGCTGGAATCATAATAAACCCTGCCATTGTTTGGACATTTACCTCGTGTACAGTGACGCTGCTGAAAGCTTGGTGTCCATGAGCATCTACCCTCCTCACTGCTGTGGACCCGAGCTTGTTACAGTCTGACAAAGAGCTGGGGCCAGAGCAGAGCGCACCGCGTCTGCGTGGTAAGAGAAGCAGCTGGAAGGTGGAGAAAGGCTAGCTCAGGAAGGGCCCGTGTCATACAACAGAGGCACTGGGAGCCCATGAAGAATCTTAAGTGGGGACATAACCGGATCTGCATGTGGAGAATGATCCGAGTCCAGCATGGAGTGTGGGTTGGAGAGGCGCAGTTGGGAGCAGGCAGCTTTAATGACTCGAGTTAAGTAAGAATTAGAAGAGTTTAGATCTGAGAAGTTAGGAAGGGAGCGTTCGCAGGCGTTGGTACAGATCAAGTGGAGCGTGGGAGAGGACATCACTGGGGTAATTTCCAGGTGTCTAGGAACACCCAAGCCTCATGGTGGGCTGCTCCCTAAGGCTCTCGTTTCCAGGAGCGAATTCTTGCATTTTCCCTCGCAGACCTTCTTCTTGATGCCTCCCAGCCTCAATATAATTAGGTATGGATTCCTGATCTGCTGCAGCCCTGCTCCACCACCCTAGCCCTGGTTTGTCTCATCCGGAAATTTCATCGGCTTCCTCCTCTCTGTCCCAGCCTTGCACCTGCTGCCTCTCACTACTCCAGCCACGGCGAGGGCTTTGAAATCCAAGCCCAGCCACCTGACTCCCCATAAAAGGGATACAGTGTGTCCCTCGGTGCCTCGCACAGGCTGGCCTCTGCCGTAGTGCCTTCCCCTCACCATGTTTTCACCATGATGGCTCCTGCCCGTGCTTCGAGAACCTCCTCTCGTAAAGCCTTCCTGCATTCCCAGAAGCAATTAACCAGCCTCTCCCAATGGGTCTCACAGCACGTCCTCCCCTTCCAGCCTGTGTCATTGTCTGTGTCGCAGCCTCCTCGACACCGTAAGCCCCATGAGGGCAGGGGCCATGCAGCTTCCGTCTTCACAGCTAACACAGGCTCAGGCCCCAGCATGTCCCCGTTACATGTTTGAGGAAGAAAAGAATCAAAGGAGGGAGAAGAACAAGAGGAGTGTCTGAAAGAAATGAGGGCAGCTGGTCCCACTGGAAAGCTCCCAGCCTCAGGGTTTTGGCCCCTCCACTCGCAGATGCCTCCTCCAGCTCCGCGTATGGCTGCCTGGTCGCTGGACTTGGGCCTTCGGTGCCCGGACAGCACTGGGAGGCAGAGAAAGGCTTCAGCCTTCCTAGGAACTTTGGCTTTGACACCCTGGGACTGCCACGACTCTTTTGCGAGGGGCTCTTCGGCCCTAAGCATGCCATGCAGGGATAGAAGAGCAGGATCCGGAGTCCCAGCCCCACTTCCCAGAGCACTTGCGGCGCAGGAAACGATTCAGGACCATGGAGAGAAACACGTGCCGCGTGCTTGCTCAGGAGAGGTGGTCCGAGGAAGGCGGAGGGCGGAGAGGAGGAAACTCCTTTTGTTCGTTGTTTATGCTGTGTCCTTCACCCACAGTGCATCTCAGGCCCATGCGTTCCTTGGAGCCTGAGAGACACCATCGAAGGAGATGCTTTGGGGCTGGCCAGATGGAACAGGGCGGATCTTTCGGGGCTGCTTCGTTGTGTGGGGCGCTTTTTACATAGTAGCCAGGGAAAGCGTCACAGTCATCCTGTAACTCTCGGGTTTCTGAGCTGTGAAACAGTGGAGAAATAGCTGCCTCCTCTGAGTGGTGGTGGTGTGGTGGGGTGATGTCGCCCCACAGGGCTGACCGTGGTTTGAGTTTGACCCAGTGGCTTAAATATCACGCCAGATACATGTATGTTTGTGTCCAGAATCCCGAGTGGAGAGTAGAAGAGGTGGGGTTGCAGCATGACCATCTCCCCAAGGGGTGATTTCTCATGCTCCCTCTCTCTGTTCCAGCAAGCACACATGCCTATGGCAAAAACTGATTAAGAAAAGAAAAGGACAGGAAAGGAAAAGAATAGAAAAGAAAAGAAAAGAAAAGAAAAGAAAAGAAAAGAAAAGAAAAGAAAAGAAAAGAAAAGAAAAGAAAAGAAGAGAAAATAAAAAAGAAAGAAAAGAAAAGAAAAAGGAGACTGGTCCCCTCACTGTGGCCAGCCATCCTGCAAGTGCCTTCTTGGAGTGGAGGGCCATGACGGAAGTGAGCGGCCGGTTTTCCTGTAAATCCCTTCTCAGTGTGGAGGGCCCTGATTGAGAAGCAAGTGGCACCATCTCTCATCCTGGGGAAGCCGCATAAAGCCACAGAGTACAGGCGTGGGAGTGCCCCACCCTGGCTTTGGACCCTGGCCTTGCCTCTGGCTCGCTGTGTAGCCTCAGGCCAACTGCATAACCTCTCTGAGTCCATTCCCCTCACCTGTAGGAGGGGATACGCCCAATCTCACAGGTTGTCCATCGAGAAGTCCCTCACCCCGAGCTGGCGGTCATTTGTGAAGTCCTCCCTCCTCAACTAATTCTCAAATGAAGAATCAAACCCTTGACCACAGGGACGGAAGGAGACATGTTTTCTCTCTCTTCCTCTCTCTCCTCTGTCTCTTAGGTATTTTTGCCATAGGACCTGTGCACTTGATGGAGAGAGACAGAGAGAGAGAGAAAGTGAGAAATGGCTCCCCAGAGGGGATGGCCACTCTGCAATCCCTTCTCCATTCTCCTCTCAGGATTTGGGGCAAACATGCACTTGTGCTTGGTGTGGTTTTTTGGGGGTTTTTTTGTTTGTTTTTTTCTCCAAGCTGCTGAATCTGGGGCTTGAACTGCAGAGTCAGTCATGAGGGATCCAGCACCTTAACCACCACGCCACCTGCTGGCCCAATCTATTGTCCTGCTTTATGTATAAGGTATCCACTGCTCCCTCATCCCCACCCAATGGCATCCTCTCCTCATAAACGAAATGACTCCAGTGAAGGCGCCATCGTAGTAAGTGCAGTAGCGGCGGGTAAACTAATCATCATTGTAATGGCAGTGGCTTCAGGAATGCTGGGGGGAATAAGGTTCATAGATCAGTGAGGAGACACTGGGCGGAGTCTGAGGCAGGTGGAGGCAGGATAGGGGAGAGACCGGCGAGGCTGAACCCACAGAGGAGGGTCGCACAGAGCTGCTCCAGAAGGAGCGCTCTCCGGCCACAGAGCTCAGGCCACGCCCCAGATCTGAGCATTGACAGATGTGCCAGGGCCAGCCGCTGGGAGTCCCATGGATGTGAACATCTGGCAGGTCTAGGCGAGAGACGTGCCCCTCCACGCCCCTTCGTGACTCTCAGCTCCAAAGTCACTGTTTTGGAATGCCCTTCTTCGTGTCAACCCCTCGGTGGCTGGAGCAGGAGGGTTTGGTGGCAATGGTGGCAGGGGTGGAGAGGAATCAGGCAGCAGCGTGCTTAGGGGCTTGAGGCTGCAGTTCTTCACGGGGCAGTTTCGAAGGCTGTCAGTGTTGGAAGGTACCCCTCTCCGCGCCGGCTGGCCATCAGCCCTGGCTGAGTGGACGAGTGCATGCAGGAATGAGTGTGACCCAATGGGCCGTGCCTACAACACATCAATGGTCAGGTCACCAAGACGGGGACTGTTGAAGCCACCAGTCTCGGTGATGCTCCTCACATTGTGGGCACGACCCAGAGAAGGGGCGGTTCAGGCCTCACCAAGCCACAGATGTGCCTCACCCCCAGCCAGACAGCTGGGAGGAGGCTGCTGGATGGACGCCAAATCTGCGTCCTCTCCAAGGGCCCCCTCCCCCGCCGCCCCAGCTCTGGGAACAAGGACGATGTGTCACTCCCAAGGAAGCCAGGCCTTTGGGACATTTGTGCAGGGGGTAGACTTCTGCTTCCTCCCCTCGTCCTTTGCCCCACTCTCCTCCCATGCCTCTCGCTCCCTCAGGAGACCAGTGGGCCAGCATCCTACCCGCTGTGGCTCTGACAGGGGCCTACAGTGACCGCCGGGCTCTTCCTGAGAAGCCATGACCACAGGCGACCAAACCCAGCCCTGCTCAGCACCACAGCCTCCTGTGAGCCTCCTGGGGTGGCCAGATTTTACTTCCAGGTCAGGCTAAGAAAAGGCCGTGTTCCTCCCTCCAGCAGGGTTTCTGTCAACAAGGGGGCGTTAGACCCCAGGCAGTGGGCCCTGAGCTGGCAAGGGTGTGAACAGGTGTCAGACAGATCTGGGTGTGTACCCGGCTGTTTCTGCTCTTGGCCACACCACTCGGCTTCCTTCCTTGGCCTCAGTTTCTTCATCTACAAAATGGACATAAACCAATCTATGGGTTCTGCATTTATGGATTCAACTCACCACAGACCAAAACTATTTTTTAAAAATTCTGAACATGGGCCAGCCAGTGGTGTGGAGGTTAAGGTGGTTGGATCCCCCATGGCCAGCTGTGTGGCTTGAGTCCCAGACCCAGTGGCTTGAGAAATATACCAGGCAGGGATGTATGCATGTGTGCCCCAAAATCCTGAGGGGAGAATGGATTGTGGCGTGGCTAGGGGGTAATTTCTCTCTCTCTCTCTCTCTCTCTCTCTCTCTCTCTCTCTCTCTCTCCAGTGAGC
>NW_006207191.1:473812-475140 GCF_000334495.1 Tupaia belangeri chinensis
AAAGTGCTGGACTCCCACGACTGACCGTGGCTCAAGTCCCAGACCTGGTGTCTTGTTTTCTCACTTTCCTCTCTCCTGCTCTCTCTCTCTCTCTCTCTCTCTGTCTCTCTCTGGTCAAATTAATTAATAATAAAAATAAATCAAATTAAATATTATTTTTTAAATTCTGAACATGTCAGACTTTTCTTATCGTTATCCCCTCAGCAACTGAATATAACTACTATTTACTTAGTATTTACATTGTGTTAGTTACAAGAAACCTAAAGAGTATTTAAAGTATGTAGGAGGGGCGATCTGGTTGGCTAATGGTTAGGGAAGCCACATCCCACATGGCCCCAGTTTGAATCCTGGCCCCAGTGACTTGAAAACATACAAGATTCTCCCTCTCTCTTGCATAAATGCCCTCTGGCAATTCAATAAATAAATAGAGTATTTAAGAGGATGTGCTTAGGTAATATGCAAATACCCTGCCGTTTTGTACAAGGGACTTACGCGTCCGTGGACCGTGGTTTTCGCAGGAGTAGAGACGTTATGGTTATGCCTACTTTGCAGATGGGAATACCGAGAAGAGCAGTTGGAAAGAATCGCCCGAGGGTGTCGCGGTTGCCTCGTGTTGTGTCTAGCACGGGCCTCTCTTGCAATATATTGTAAGGACCTGTTTACACGTTTCTCCCCACTGGACCGGAGGCTCCTGGGAATTGGCAATGGCGTCTGCTTTAGCTCCGTATTCCCTGTGCCCAGCCCAGTGACCACCAGGCGTGACTCAAGAACCTCACAAAGATGTAGAAGTACACTCGGCGGACTCAGTCGTGGGCCCAGGTTCTCCTTGCCGAAGGCCACTCCTACCCAGCCTGCCCTGCCCACCCCCGCCAGGAAACGGATTCTAGCAACCATTTTCTCCTGAGCCTTTGTGTGGTTTCCCTCCCCAAAGCCCGTCTCCCCTCCCGGGGCCTTTTCCTGTAACCAAGAAGCTGGTCCTGCCCAGAGCCTCTGGCGGCCCCCTGGGGCCTGGCACTGTCCCCCAGCACACCAGGCAGCACAGAGAGGGCCTGGGAAGACCTCGCCAGCCCAGGGCAAGTCCCCTGACGTGGGAACGCTGTCACCCCCACCCCCCAGGATGTCCCAGAAGGTGATACTGGATTTGTGAGGTTGAAGGAGGCTTCCTGGAGGCTGGGCCTTACTGAAGTGGACAGAGGTGTCTGCAGAAATGTGGGCTTTTTCAGAGGACAGCCCAGTGTGGCCGCAGCTCCTGGGGCTTGGTGATTGATGGCTCAGCCTTGCAGCCGCTCCAGTGCAAGCAGACAGTGGGGCCCCGCCCACCCGCCCCG
>NW_006207191.1:475201-475444 GCF_000334495.1 Tupaia belangeri chinensis
AGCTTCGCAGCCGCTCCAGTGCAAGCAGACAGTGGGGCCCCGCCCAGCCGCCTGGCCTGGGCTGGCCTGGCCTGGCCTGGGCAGCAGTGCGCTCCCCCTGCTCTAACCTCACCATGAAAGCCATTGCCATGCCCAGGCGCTCCTTTTCTCTCTCTCTGCCTCTCTCAGTCTCTGTCTCTCTTTCTTTCTCTCACATACACAGTCTCTCTCTCTCCCAGCCTCAAGAGTCGCTTGTCAGCACAT
>NW_006207192.1:0-1140 GCF_000334495.1 Tupaia belangeri chinensis
CTAAGGAATGTGCTGAAAAGGGGGTGGGGTGGCCACACCATAGGCCCCTGTGGGATTTGGGGCACCCCAACATGTGTGCCCTGTGTGTTTTTCAAGCCCTGGTCAGGAGCTGGGACTGCAGGTCCTGGGCAGGTACAGAGACAGCAGCCTGCCCGGGGTCCAGCCGCCAGTGCAGAGCTCCCTGGAGGGGCGGGTGGTGGGGAAACACCATCCCAGAGGGGTCTTTGCTAAGAATGATTCCAAAGTGTGTAGGGCGGTGGGGAGGCCATGCAGCCAACATAGGCTGAACATAAAGGAGCTGTCTCTCATGCCTAAGCAAGAACTGGGCTGAGAAGGAACTGTAGGCAAGGCCACAGTCAGGAGCTCAAGTTTTTAACTCTGTTTGCTGCACTGGTTGGGGCTGTCCTGGCTTGCTTTCAATTTCTCTACCATGGGCTTTACTGTTATTACGGTACCCCGCAAGGGTAAAATAACACCCCTGGCCTTGCTGCAACTTTACCATAAAGCCAATTAGTGATCCTGAAGGAATGCGGTTCCCTAAGGTGGGGACAATCAGGAAATTACTTTGTGAGACTCCCCCACCTGCGTGTGTTACATCAAATTAGCATATGTTAGACTGAGTTATTATAAACTGAATTAACATTTGTAGCATATGTAGACTAAGCTAGTTTAAGGTTAATTTTACATAAACTCCCCTTGTTAAAGCTGCAGTCCAAGTTAGCTTATCTTAGGCCAAGTTAGCGCATCCACCCCCATGACAGGGATTCGAAGATGGTCTTAAGAATTCACTGATTAACAGACAGGAATTCAACAAACAAAATACAGGGATCCGCGAGTTAATAGAGGAAGGATAGGCCTGACTGGTGACGACAGGATGAACAAACCTAAAGACGCCAGGATAAATTATCTATCTTAACTAAGAGTTCTTATCTAAATTCAGGCAGGCAACAGATAGTCTCTAACTACAAAAGGTTTCTCATCTGTGTGCTGTTAACTATGAAAAACTGCTAATAAAATATCCTGTGTCAAACACACCTCATCCAGAAAGGCCCTGTCCCGGTAATCAACATTTAAGAAGAAAATGCACTGGATAGATGGACTCCTTCCTTCTGAAGATTGTGACTAATTACACTTAATCAA
>NW_006207193.1:0-4746 GCF_000334495.1 Tupaia belangeri chinensis
GTCCTCAAAGAAGTACAAATTAAAGCCACAATGAGGTATCAACTTACAACTGTTAGAGTAGCTGTTATCAAAAAGATGTGGACAAAAGAAAAAACCTCCACACTTTCAGTGGAAATATAATTTAGTATAAACATCATTAAAAACAGTAGAAAATTAGGGACCAGCAGTTAGCGTAATGGCTATGTCGCTGGACTCTCATGTAGTCGACCGCGGTGCGAGTCCGGAACCCGGTGGTTTAAACTCACGCTGGGCGCGTGTGCGTGCGTGCCTAAGGTCCAGAGAGGAGAATGGAGGAGAAGGGATTGCAGCGTGGCCATCCCCCCTGAGGGGGGTTTTTGCTTTCTGTCTCTCTCTCTCTCTCTCTCTGTCTGGCGAGCGCACATGCCCTATAGCAAAAACCTCTCCAAAAAAAAAAAAGAAAGAGGAAAAAAAAAACAGTAAAGGAGGTATACATACATAATTGAATACTAGCATTAATAAATAGAACCTATTCATTTTTGACAACATGGATGAACTTGGAGAACTAGATGTTCTGTGAGATAATTCAGGCACAAAAAGACAAATACCATCTTCTTACTTATAAGTGAAGTGTAATAAAGTCCAACTCATAGACCCGAAGAGTAAAATAGTGTTTACAGAGTTTGGATACAAAGAGGAGATTGAAAAGATGACCGAAAGAACAGAAATTATAAATTGGACTAGAGTATACACTCAATGTTACAAAAATTATGTTGTCTACTAGAACATTTCTAAGAGAATAGATTTTAAGTGTTCTCACCAAAAATTACATGCGAGGTAATGCATATGTTAAATAGCTTTATTTACTCATTCCAAATATCTACACAAATAAAAAAATATTATGGGATACTATGGATACTATAAAGATATACACCTCATAGCAGTCAATTCAAAAATTAAAAATAAAGAGAACATTTATTGAGAATATTTTCAATAAAGACAGTTTAAAAAAATATCATCATAAGGGATGGTAATTAGACTGAGTCTAAAAATACGTTTAGAAGTTAGAATGACAAAAAGTAAAGACTGGCCTTCTAATTAGGTTAGTGATAAGTAGCCAGCTTCTGTAGCGAGAACTAGAAGATTAATGATATTGAGGAGAGTAAAATAAAATCAAAAAGAAGTCATAGCAAAACACTTATAGCTGCTTAAAGAAACAGAATTTATAAAAATGATTTAAGATGGTCAGTATTCTTATTCAACAAAATTAACCTACACACTATGTCTCATATTTACATAATTTTGCATATGCATTTAAACCCAATTCTGTTGCTGTTAAAATCTAAATAGACTGTTTAATTCTGAATTACAGACATTATAATATCTACTGATAAAACTATATTGTAAAAACTACACATATGTGTGTTCTTATATTAAATAGTGCCATATATCTAACCATAAAGGAAAATTCATGATCTACGAATTTCATAAATCATGCTTCGTTTTCTGTTGTCCAAAAAAAAAAAAAAAGTGACAACAAATTAAAGTTGATTAAGGATAGATAGTTACCTTTTTTTTTTTTACTGGATTTTGCAATAGGGTGCGTGTGCTCACCAGAAAGACAGAAACAGAGATAGAAAATGAGAAAGCACCCCCCAGTGGGGATGGCCACGTCACAGTCCCTTCTCCTCCATTCTCCTCTCAGGATCTTGGGCACATACGCACATGTGCCCAGCATGAGTTTTAAGCCACCAGGTCCAGGATGCGAACTGCGGTCGACTTTGTGGGAGTCCAGCGACATAGGCAGTATGCTAACTGCTGGTCCCTCTAATCGACTTTTAATACTTTCAAAGGAGTTTTTTATTTCCTCTTTTTGAGACTTTATCTCTGGAATTGTTCACCATAAATGTTAGAAATTCTTTGACATTTCGTTGACATTGTCCATTAGCACGAAAGATGGAGGGGAGTTATTCTGTACCTTTGATGGAGATGTATTTCCTTGTTTATTCACACCTTGTTTATTCACTCCTAGCAATGAGAAGATGTATTCACTTTGAATACCTCTTGTGGGAACGTTTCTCCAACTAGGAGTAAGTGACTTTCCCTTTTGCTGCAAATTAATGTTTGTCGAAGTCTCTCTTCTGTTGTTTTTACCAATGTGGTATCAAGAGGGGTACTCTATTGAGGTGTCTGGAAAGCAATATCTCCTTTTATCGGTACAAGGAAAGATCCCCAAGAAAGTTATATTACTAAGGGATTTCAGATATCTGATTATAGACCTGTCTAGTCCTTCTGGCAGGGTGGAAGATGAAGAGGAAAGGGTATTAGGTGAAGCAACACAAGAAACACACACACACACACACACACACACACAGAAATAAAGAAAAAGTCACGTGCTGCCGTGATTTCGCCCAAGGCCTGCCATTTGGTCTGTGGCCTGCTGCTGGGGACAGGAGAGGCTATCAGAGGAGGAAGACCAGGAAATGAACAAGAGAATAAAGATACTGACAAATAAAAAGCAGAAAGTACTAGCCACCTACCTAGGGGGTAGGCTCTTGGGCTGAGGGTCTGCAGGCGAGGTGAGGGAGCAGCGATGTCCCTGTCTCAGAATCCCTGGCTGGCCAAAGGCCTTCCACTTCGTCTGTGGCCTGCTGCTGGGGGAATAAAAATACTTTCTAGTGTCCTCAACTGTTTTTCTCCTTTTATTAACCACATTAACATGTAAATAATTCATTTCTGTTGGTTTTGCCAAGGACTTTGAGGGAGGAAGAGTCCCAGAGCAGAGGAGACAGAGAAAAGTACATCACAAAATTTCAGGAAGCTCAGGGACTCAACCAGTCTGTTTTTCTCCTGGGTTTTGGCCTTGGTCATCCCATCATAAGTTCCAGAGATGTCTTTCCCTTCCAGATCCTTCTAAACCCTCTGGGTTCCTACATAAAATGGAGAGATAAGGCATCTACTCACAGGGTTTACATTCTTTCACCTTTCCGATGGATTAAACAGCAACCTCTAGATTAGAGAATACTTGCTCTTGGACCTGCAGAAAATTTTACTTGACTCTAGGACTAAAGGAAAAACAGACATAGGCTGAAAATTAAATGGGGCTTGCTATAAATTTCCTTTCAAGAGCCACAAATCTAGTGCATTAAAGTCAGAATACTTAGTTGATGAAAGTCCTGCAGAAAAGTTACCAATCCTCCTCTGCCCTGCCCCAGAATGCCCAACTAATCACTATGATGCAAGCATGTCCAGACATGATTCAAACAGAGGGCTTAAAGGCTGAGGGAGGCTCAGCTGGGCGAGATCCCTGGATCTGAGCAATCTCTGAAGAGCTGTGTTTGTGGAGTAAGAACTAGGACCTGTGGGCTCAACAAGGAACTACTCCTGGCCAGGCCTAAACCAGATGGAAACAGTAAGAAGAGAAGGGACTTCTGCAGAGACATGGTCCTGGAGGTTGTTGCAACCTCTACAAAGGAATTTGCCTGGGACTCCATCAGCCTTGGTAGATGGGGAAGTCGTTGAGTAATCCAGAGAGGAGCCTAGAACTCTTGGGATCTGAAGTTGTGCAGGTCAGTCAGTGCCTACGCTTGGCTATTCCAAAAGGGCAGATACACCCCTGAATTTGGAGCATCATGGTCCTTGCTCCCTGCACAAATTCAAACTTCTTCAGGCCACTGAGGGCAAATGAGGAAGATAAAAGAAGGTGACCTATTGTCTTCTTGCCCAGAGCATTGCTTGAAAGGTCTTGTACAAGATGAATCTGGTGTCTCAGGAGCTTCCTGTCCTTGCATAGGAGGAATAACAGGGAATTCTGCCTTCTATCAATGCAGTCAGATCCCTTCCACAGGTTGAGAAAGTGAGCACAGGTATTGGAGGTACAGACCTAAGAAAGACCTGGTGAGAGCAGTGGATGTCTCCTTCCCTGTTTCTACTGGGAAGATAATCCATAAGGTTTCATTGATTTGAGTACAGGAGGTTCCAGATCACATCTCATCTCTTGCTGTAAATTAGTAAAGGAAAAGATGTGAGGTGGCCTTCCAGCTGTTCAGTATTTCTTTGCCACTATTTGGAATCAAATGTCTTCAGTACTGAGATTTTGCATAGGTGATCTCAGTACCATTGATACAAAACCTAGACCAGTCCATCACTTCCTATTTTCCAAGTTCATTATCTTCTGACTGTTCTTTATCTTCTGACTCAACAAGAGTCTTCTCCCTTTTTTATAATCTCAATTGCTGTATTCCCATTTTGAATTCCCAGGACTTGGGAACGGAGTTTTTCATTTTTGTAGCCCAGTCAACACCTCCCCTTGGCCTGTTTTTCTCCAACCACATTCTTAGGCCTTTCTACATTTCTTGGGGAAATACATGGGAGAGTTTTGTAACTGTTTTTATTCTGTCATAGTAGTTTTAATATCTAGGAGAGAGTAAAATGGCTATTTGGAAGGATTAGTCTCACCAGACACTCATTTCTTTTCCCTTTCTACATTTTATAAACACAGATCCTTCAAAAAATATAAATAAAAATAAAATAGGAAGAAGGGACCAGCAGATGGCATAATGGCTACATTTGCTGGACTTTCAATTGACCATGATTCAAGTCCCAAACCCGGTGTCTTAAACTCACGCCAGGCACATGTGCATGCATGCCCAATATCCCTAGAGGAGAATAGAGGAGAAGGGAGTGTGGTGTGGCCATCCCACCTGGGGTGGATTTCTCCCTTCCTGTCTCTCTGTCTCTGGCAAGCATACACATCCTATAGTCAGAGAAGATGCTGGATATAGTTTC
>NW_006207194.1:0-1038 GCF_000334495.1 Tupaia belangeri chinensis
AGTGGGAACAGCAGGGACGACTGGTTCTGGATAGGTTCTGGAGGGGGTGTTCACAGCATTTCCTTGTAAACCAAATCAGATGAAAAGAAGAGGCGTCACAGACACCACAACTGGAAACGGAGGTGCTGTGAGTGAAATCGGGGAAGACTCTGGCAGGAGCACATCTGAGGGGCAGGAGCCCAGTGTCCAGGAAATGTGGACTCTGAAACGCTGTTAGAAATGTAGTTGAGGGGGTGAGGGACAGTTACACAGATGAGTCTGGAGTTTCAGAGAAATGTCTGGGCTGGGGAAAGAGATATGAGCTGATGTCATATAACTAATATTTAAAGAACTCTTGAGGGCTCCCCGTGAATGAGTTGCTAAGAAGAGAAGGGGAACAGGGACGAGTACTGAGCAGGGCACACTCCCAGAGCAGACCACAGTTATGCACCGTGTCTGGCACGTACACCAAGGAGTCCCACACTGTCCTGTGGGACTTATTTATTTACTCGTGTGAAATAGGAGGGGATGGAGAGAGAGGGAGAAGCACCCTGAGCAGGGTTCTTACACCATCTCCACCTGCAGTCTCAGCCGGCCCCTGGCATGGTTCTCTGCATGGGTGCCCAACATGCTCAGGAAGGGCCCTGACTTGAACCCTGGACCTTTCTTATGTGGATGCGTTGTTTTCCCACTGAGCCACCACCTGGCCCTTCAATCCACATTAAGTGTTCAGTTTTCCCCCCTAAGAAAGAAAAGGGAAGATGTATTTCAGCAATAACGAGACATGATTATTAGGGGGTCAGTATCGTTTTCTTTTCCTTTCTTTCTTTCCTTTTTTTTTTTTTTTTGCATTAGCTTGTGCTCTAGGATTTTTAATGTTATTAATATTTATATCAATCAGTTCATATGTTTATTATGCCTCACAGCATTTTTAACATTAGAACAAGCACTTTAAATCATGAAGTGAGCAGAAAAATCCTGGTGAGACCTAAAAAAGAAACATACAGGGACCAGCAGTTGGCGTAATGGCTGTGTCGCTGGACTCCCACATAGGTGACT
>NW_006207195.1:0-6150 GCF_000334495.1 Tupaia belangeri chinensis
CCAGAGAAAGCTTTTTTTTTTTTTTTTTTTCTGAAAGCCACTCCTAGCCTAGTTGGAAGGGATCTGTCACCTGTAACTTTTCCTAGGGTGGTTGTAAGGAAGTACCACCAATTACATGGCTTTAAAAACAGAAACCCTTTTTTGTGTGTGTGAGGTTTTTGCCATAGGGCATGTGCGCTCGCCAGACGGACAGAGAGAGACAGAGAGACAGAAAGCGAGAAATCACTCCCTAGGGGTGATGGCCACACCCCAATCTCTTCCCCTCCATTCTCCTCTTGGGATCTTGGGCACACACGCACACGCGCCCTGCATGAGTTTTAAGCCACCAGGTCCGGGACGTGAACCACAGTCGACTACATGGGAGTCCAGCGACATAGCCATTACGCTAACTGCTGATCCCAAACCAGAAACCTTTTATTCCACGGTTCTGGAGAGTACAAGTGTGAAGTCAAGGATTCAGCAGGGCCAGGTATGCTCTGTGACTGCATAGACTCTGTCCTTGTCTCTTGTCAGCTTCTGGTTTTGGTATTGAATCTTTAGCAGTTTTTGGTTTGCAGCTATTTCACTTCAATTTCTGTTTGGTCACAAATCATTTTTCCATTTTTATAAAGACACTTATCATATTGGGTTCCATACCACCTTAGTGACCTCATATTAATTAGGTCTGGAATGACTGTATTTCCACAGTTCCAGGTACCAGTAGTGGGACTTTTAACATATCTTCAGAGGGCAGAGAGGATATGACTGCATCCCCACCCTACATCAGAAGCAACAAAGGAGTGAGGGAGGCCATAAGGATATGTGAAAGTCATAAGAAATAGAACTCCTGCCTTGGTCATACTCTCATTTGTGTGTGTGGTGGGTACACCTTGCAATGACTGAGTCTGACACCATAAAAGCTCTGAAGTTTGGAAAAATTTAATTCTTTTATTCAAACTAAGTACTTTCATCACAACACGTATTCAGTATAAAGATTATAGAAGTGCTATTCACTAATTTTTTAGACAAAATCATTTAAACCCATTGCATAATATATACTTAAAGTACATCTCTATGAAGATTAGACATGTTTTAGATGATCAAGTTAGGAAAATGTTTTTCTTAAAATTGATTAGTTAGGAGCCAGCAGATGCATAGTGATAAAAGTGCTGGACTCCCACATAATTGACCCTGGTTCAAGTCCCAGACCTGGTGGCTTGAGAATCATACCAGCACATGTGGTGTGTGCCCAAGATATCAAAAGTAGAATGGAAAAAGGATTGCAGTATGGTCATCTTCCCTGTGTGATGATTTATCATTTTCCTTTTCATTGTCTCCGTCTCTCTTCAGTGGGTGCATGTGCCCTATGACAAAAACCTGGGGGAAAAAATGATGGGATATATTTTTAGAGCAATTTTTAATTAACAGAAAAATTAGCAGTGGTTTGTTACTCAGCCCTACTCCAAAGACCTCTGCCCTCCCTTGGCACCCTCTCCAGCCCAGTGCAGTGCCAATGACAGTTCTCTGTAGGAAGGGACCCTCCACCAGTGGATGGCGTGGCAGGAGAATCTTGGCCATGGCACTTCTGGAGGGCCATGAGTTGAGCACCTGATGAAGGGACATTCAGTGACCATTGCTGCTTCCATAGCTCTGGAAGTGGGCACCTACTTGGGCTTAATCTTCAGTCCCACCTGGAAATCTTTGCTCCCCAGGCAGTGCCATGGCAGTACATTTCCCCAGCCACCCATGCCACCCCACTTGAAGCAGCAATGACTTCTACCTGCACAATGGCCAGCATTTTTGAGGTTCAGGCACCACTGCTACAGCTTCCCTGCATGTTCACATTAAGATCTCTCAGCAAACATCAAGGTCACATTCACTCCCTATGCAGCCAGAATAGGGAGAAGCAAGAGATGTCTGAGCCCCTGAGAACTTAGTACCAGATACCACAGACACCACACATACATTGGACACCACAGCCCACCCCACAGCTCATGCCACCACAGCCCTCCCTGACATGAGCCATCGGGAGTGCAAACATCTGTCCATTCATTTCCCAGGAACAGTGTCTTCATGGTGCAAAAATGGACTGTGATATCACTTGACTTCAATTTAATGTCACAATGTGACATTTTCACTAAATGAAAAGAAAACTTCAGGTGGAGACAGCCCAAAGGAAAATTAGAAGGCACCTCATTCTAGTGCAGAATTGTAGGAGCAATCACATTGGCTGCTAAAAACAATCCATACTACAAGACAGTGGGCAAAGCTGGGTGAGATCAGTCTACCCTCTGTCTCTCTGAATTATCATTTTATCCCAGCATCACTTTACTGTCGGACCCGTCAACAGCGAACAGTTCCTGAGTTTGGGGGTGAAGATTAAAGAAATACAAGAAGACAGGATAGAAACATGAGGACTGCCAGTCAATACTGGTCAGCCCCAAATGTACTTTATTGCTAGTATTCATACACACTCCAGAGACTTCTGTGATGTAAGGTGTTAAGTCCTTACTGAATTTATCAGGTTGTTATAACAATACTTTGGAACATTCATTTCAAAACAATCCCAAGACATTCTGCTCATAACAATCCAGCCACCCAAGGCCATGTCCGGATAAAGACCCTGGTCTTATTCTGGTGGTCACATCCTGCACATTCCTCATGTTTCCTCTTTGGCTCCCCACACTTTACCAGGGAGAACTAGATAAAGATTTATCAGGAGGATTGATCCTCTGTGTGGAAGCAAATTAAAGAGCAGGCTTTTAGGAAAAGACAGGCTGGGGCTGTCTTGTGTTAGGGACACTGTGGGACTGCTCTCTTCTGGGAGTGCCAGGCCTCTCCCAACCATGTGGAGTGCTATCTGCTTGCTTTAGTGGAGCCTGGACTTCAGAAAGCCTGGTCAGGTAAGGCCGCTGTCATCTGAGACTGAACCTGTCATCTCACAGCCCAGACATGCCTTCACCCAGGAAGAAAGGTTGCCCAGAGCAATCATGGTCTCCTTGTCTACATACTCCATATTTTTTTAAAAAGAATTATTTATTTTATTTTATTGATATTCATCATAATTATTTTAAATCACCAGGGAGCAACAGAGAGAGCATGGGAAAGTGAGAAAGCAAACCTCCAGATTCATGACTGAAACTGTGGGAGAGTCCCACACCTCAACCACCATACTACCTGATGACCTCTACAAATCCATCTTTTTTTTTTTTTTTTGCAGAGGCTTTCGCTATAGGACGCATGTGCTCTCCAGACAGAGAGAAACAGAGAGACAGAATGCAAGAAATCACCCCCCAGGGGGTATGGCCATGCCACAATGCCTTCTCCTCCATTCTCCTCTTGGGATCTTGGGCACACATGCACATGCGCCCGGCGTGAGTTTAAGCCACCAGGTCTGGGACGCGAACTGCGGTCGACTACATGGGAGTACAGTGACATAGCCATTACGCTAACTGCTGGTCCCTACACATCCCATCTTAATCACCACCCTATAGCAACTACCATGGGGATTAAGCCTGTCACCTGCACTGCTCTGAAACTAGCCAGGTCTCTGGGACTTCCCAAGACCACCTTGTACACATGGTAACCACAGTACAACAGGTGAGCACCAGCTAGTGATAAGAACTATACCACAGAACAGAACTGATATGGCCTCATTCCCACTGTGACCCATAGCCTGGTGAACAATGCAGCAGTGGGTCTTTCATACTTGGGCAACTCAGGTGTCAAAGGTGGTGTCCTTGCCCACAAAGCACCAGGACCCACCTAGTCAAAGCAGCTGGAACCTAAGCAGATCAAGAAAGACTGAGAGATTGTCATTCTCTTACTGAGCATGGACCCGTTGCCAGCCACTAGGAGGGGAAGGGATCCCAAACTAGCTCCAGAAGAGCTTTGTTCACATCAGACTCAGACTTTTTGGGGTTGAATAAAGATGTCGCTGCTCACCTCACTGGTGTTTAAGCACATCTTCTCTTTTTGGGAAAACGTAAGTCACTTTTAAACAAAAAGCACAGCCAACAAACTTGGTTCCCAAGAAGACAGTTCACAGGGTTTATAGCTTTCTTAGCAACAAGTGAAAAGTGAAAGGATATAGATAAAAGTAGATAGTACAATATTCCCTTCACTGCTATCAGATGGATGCCCCTGTATAAAGTCCTCCAAGGAACTGCTTTGAGCTGTTTTCCAGTGTGGCAAAGCAGGAGTTCCCAGTTTGCTACTTGCAGACTCAGTTTTGAATTAAAATATAAACTTGAGGTCCTGCTTCAGGGACTAATGTTTCCAGGTGTGGATATCGTGGTCCACACCTGGTGCAGACAGATCTCCCAGAACTAGGTTCCTGAAGGGACCCACAGGGGACATACCACTGCTCCAAAAGGACCTAATTTTTCATTGGCTTTGAAATTTAAGGAAAGTTTTAGATATAGAATCAAGAAAAGCTAGTTTTCTGGAGAACATAAGCTAATTCATGCACAGAAATCTATGAGCATGGCTTATCACACTGACAGAACATCAGTACTATCCTCTATCATTTATTTATTTATTTTGTGGAGAGGTTTTTGCTATAGGGTGCATGTGCTCACCAGACAGACAGAGAGAGACAGAGACACAGAAAGTGAAAAATCACCCCCCAGGGGGGAGGGCTATGCCCCAATCCCTTCTCCTCCATTCTCCTCTCGGGGTCTTGGGCATGCACACACACGCGCCCGGCATGAGTTTAAGCCACTGGGTCTGGGACTTGAACCGCGATCGACTATGTGGGAGTTCAGCGGCATAGCCATTACTCTAACTGCTGGTCCCTCTCTATCTTTTATTTTAATGTGTGGTTGTACTGACACTTTTGATTTCTATCTTTTATATTCATGTTTTTTTTGGAGAGATTTTCACTGTAGGGCGCGTGCGCTCACCAGACAGACAGAGAGAGACATAGAGACAGAAAGCGAGAAATCACCCCCCAGGGGGGATGGTCACGCCGCAATCCCTTCTCCTCCATGAGCATTGTTTATCACACTGACAGAACGTCAGTACTATCCTCTATCTTTTTTTTAATGTGTGGTTGTATTGACACTTTTGATTTCTATCTTCCATATTCATGGTTTTAACATTTCAGAAGATCTAGTAAAGTGTAATTAACTAGCACATGATCAATGTAGCATTGAAAGAACACAGAATAACATTCCAAATGTACTTGGCTATCTTGAGGATTATTCTTCAAGCATTTTATATTTTCCCACCTTTCTAACTGGTCTCCATAAAAATAAAAGTAATTATAAAGCACTAAGCAAATAATTAATTTAAATGGGCTTTAATTTTTTTTTCTGGAGGGTGCATGAGAGAGAGAAAAAGAGAGGAACCCTCCTCCCAGGATGATCACTGCTTCTCCATTTTTCCTTTTGGGAATTGGGCACATATGTATGCACACACACACTCACACACACACACATACACACACACACACACACACACACACACACATAAGCTTTGTTTTCCAAATTGCCAGGTACTTCAGAGAAACGTAATCATGGTTCACAGGGTGTATAGCTTCCTTAGCAACCAATGAAAAGTGAAATCATGGAAATAAAAGTAGCCCAGTATTCCCTTCACTGCTATTGTATGGATGTCCCTGCATAAAGTACTCCAAGGAATTGCTTTGAGCTGCTTTCCAGCAAGGCATAGCCAGTGCATTTCCCTATAGTGGGGAGGACAGCACTAACACTCACACACTCCCTTGAAGGGTGGACACTTCAGGACTGTGCTAAGGTGTTCAGTATTTGCAGTAGGTTTATCATGTTCTTCATGTGCCCTCAGTGAGCAGGAAACAGTTTAGGAGAAATAAAAGTGAATAAAATAGATGAGGCACTTACCCATATACCACAGTCTGTCCTTGAAGACAATGCCAAAGTAATAAATTAAAAAGTTGAGAGAGTCAATGGTGGATTCAGCTGGGCCAGTTAGACTACTTGAAAAGAAAGGTTGTTTATTTACTGCTCAGGACTTAACTACTGAAATGATAGAATGAGTAAATGATAGTACGGTGGACTTCAGTGAGAGTTTCAAGTGCTGAACTAAGAATTCCAATCCCCAGACACAGAGCATGAAGTGACAGTCATCAGTTGTGAAGGTCAGGGATTTGCTAAAACAGCACAAAGGGGATAATTCACACTTGATTCACTG
>NW_006207195.1:10412-13221 GCF_000334495.1 Tupaia belangeri chinensis
GAGAGAGAGACAGAGTGAGAGAGAAAGTGAGAAATCAACTCCCAGAGTGAATGCCCAGGCCCCAATCCCTTATGCCCCATTATCCTCCCAGGATCTCATGGCATGCAGCCACACGTGCCTGGCATGGTTTTAAAGCCACCATGTCCAGGATTTGAACTGCAGCTGGTCATATGGAAGTCCAGTGACATAACTGCTACACTATTTGCTGCTCCCTTGATTAGTTAATTAAGCATGCTAAATCAAAGATTTTATGCAATCAGAACTCTGCTTTTGTTGACTTTGTTTTTATGTTTTATTGTTACTTTTTTCCTTTTTTGTTTTTGCTATAGGGTGTATTCACTTGCCACAGTGAAACAGAGAAGGAAAGAGAGAGAAAAAGAAAGTAAGACCTAAGCACTTATGGAAATGATCTTGCCACAATCCCTTCTTCTCCATTCTGGGGATTATTGGGCATGCAGGCATACCCACCTGGCATGCTTTTCAAGCCACTCAATTCAGAACTCAAACCACATAGTCAGTCTTGTGGGATCCAATTACATTGATTTCTATGCTGAGTTGGGAGTTAGATCTCATTGTAGGTACCTAAAAAATGAGCTCTGCATATTTTAGTTGCTGTGGTTTTGCTTTTTTTTAAAAAAAAAATATTTACTTAATTTTATTTATTCATTCATTTATTTTAACTTGACCAGAGAGAAAGAGAGAGAGAGAGAGAAAGTGAGAAAGCAAGCCACCAGGTCCGGGACTCAAACCGTAGTCGACCATGTGGGAGTGTCCAGCGCCTTAGCAACTATGCCATCTGCTGGTTCCAACTGTGGTTTTGCTTTCTGTGGTCTGGTAAATTTTCACTATGTCCCCATTTCTAGTATCAGAAAAATTTAAGATTCCCTGTTGGCTGGGCTAAAATCAGACTGAAACCAATAACTGGAGCACAAAGAGTGACTATCAAGCCACCGGGCCTGGGACACAAATGATGACCACATGGGAGTACAGTGCCTTGACCACTATGCCATTTGCTAGCCCCTGCTTTGTAAAAGTATAATCAGACTTCTGAAAGTTCTCCCAGTCCTATCTGCACACTTTTACATAATATATGTAAATGCATTTGGCCAGCATCTCTATTACCTCTAATGTTACCATTTAGTTATTTTCTATCCAATTACTCTCATCTTGCTCTTTGAGTATAAATTCTTACTTGTTCTTGTTATATTCAGAGTTGAACCTAATATTCCTGAACTACTGCAAAACCTCATGGCCACATTTCTTATATATATTTTGAGGCTTTAAAGGGAGCTTTCTTTATTGTGCTTTAAAAGATATTAACTTTGTGGCTCAGGCACTGGATACCCACATGGCTGACCATGGAACGAGTCTTGATCTTGGAAATTTGAAAATCATGGCAGCACAAGTGCATGCATGACCAAAACCCTGAGAGAAGAATGGAGAAGGGATTGTAGTGTGGCCATCTTCTGTGGTTAATATATTGTTGTGGCCTTTAGACACCCAAGGCTTGTCTACAAAGCACATTTTAATGATCCCCTTGTGACCAGTGAGCACCCCGGGTCAGCTCCTTGATGCTGACATTAACTTCACTTCATAATCTCAGCATCCCAATATGCATGTGGTCCTCACTGTATAGGTCTTGGTTGTAAATGGCCTGAGGTCCCAATAATTTCACTTATTCTGAGCCTTCCAAAGACTGGATATGGGAATAATGCTGATGGAGTGGACAACAAACTATATTAATTTATCTCTTCTGTCTGAAAAAAATTGAGAAACATTAAAAATAAAGTACTGAGAAAAAAGCAGCAGGTGGCTTTAGAGTACAGAGAGAAAGTTGAGGCCAAGCTAAGCTATACCTACAATGATGCACTATCTCTCTTGGAAAAGTTCTTGATCCACCATGCTTCCCAAACAGAGAGTAAAATCTTTTACTTCAAAGTGAAAGATGAGTACTACCGTTACTTGGCTGAGGTTGCTGATAGAGATGATAAGGGATTGAGGACCAGTCAAAACAATCATAACAAGACAGTTCAGAAATGAGGAAAAAGGAAATGTGACCCATACATCCTATCAGATTGGATCTGGCCCTTGACTTCTCTTTTCTGTTATGAGATTCTGAGCTCTCCAGAGAAAGCCTGCTCTTGGGAAGACAGCTTTTGATGAAGCTGTTGCTGAACTTGATATATTAAGTGAAGAGTCATACAAAGACACCACACTAATAATGCAGTTACTGAGACACAATTTGACATTGTGGACATTGGATACCCAAGGAGACAAAGCTGAAGCAGGAGAAAGAGGGGAAATTTAATCAGCCTTCCAACTTTTGTCTGCCTCATTCTAAAATTTACATAGTAGACCATTTGTCATCCATCCATTTGTCCCACAAATAGTTTATTGTTTACAATTATGACATGCTTATTTTACTCGTATTTGTATTTCTATATTTCCCTGTGGTTTTTATGCTTGATATTAGGCAATTAAAGTCAGTTACTATTTAGGAAGTTATCTATTTTCATCTTGAGAATGTAGGATTTTTAAACAAGTTGCTACTATTTGACATAGTACATTTGATACTTTGCTGATCTTCGAGTGGAGCACAACCCCATTCCAAAACAGCCATAACAGGAGGAAGAATTGTTTCATGCTCAAGGGACCCTCAGGAAACTTCCTGAGCAGTCTTTGATAACATACACTACTTCAAACAATTGACTCAAAATACAGTTAGTCAGGATTTATTTTAGTTTTAGCTTTAGCTACAGGGCATATGCTCAGGGCACTTGCACTTGCCACTGGAGAGAGACAAAGAGAG
>NW_006207196.1:0-1175 GCF_000334495.1 Tupaia belangeri chinensis
GCAACCCCTTATCCTCCTGGAATTTTGGAGACGTACACACACACTCCGGGAGCTATTCGAGCCACTGGGTCTATGAAGCAAACCACAGTCAGCCATGTGGAAGTCTAGGGCCTAGTCTTGAAGCCACCTGCTGGCCCCTAAAAATCTATTTTGAAATATAAAATGTCTACACACGATTATTTCCTCTATTCATAAGGTTTACAGGTAATTTAAACTACAGTACTTTTCTACAAGGAGGGTTAACCAATAAAAACTAAGAGTAACATAAAAAGAAAGAAAGAAAGAATAACTAAGGGGCCAGCGGGTGATATAGTGGTAAAGTTGCTGGACTTCCACATGGCTGACCGCGGTTAAATCCCAGATAAGAGACTTGAAAATCACGCAGGATCGTGTGTGTACATACCTCAAATCCCGTGAGACTAAGGAGAAGGGATTGTGGGATGGCCATCTCCCTGGGGGAAATTTCTCACTTTTCCCTCTATTAGGGTTTTTTTTTTTTTTTTTTTTTTTTTTCTCTGGGGCACGCTCTTGCCAGAGAAAGGTAGAGAGAAGGGGAATGAGAAATCACCCCCCAGGAGAGATGGCCATGCTGTAATCCCCTCTCTTATATTCTGCTCTTGGAATTTTGGGCACCCACACAAACATGTCTGGAGTTATAGTCAAGGCTGAGCCTAGGACTAACACCACAGTCAGCCATGTGGGAGTTCCCCCCAACCTCCATGCCACCTGCTGGCCCCTATAATATTATTTTTAAATATAAAATGTCTACAATTATTTTTTCTCCAATACGTAAGATGTATAGATAATTTAAATTACAATGCTTTTCTGTAAGAAGGTTTAACCAATAAACACAACGAGGAACATGAAAATATTTGGTCAGGGGTCAGAAGGTGGTATAGTGGTTAAGTTGCTGAACTACCAACATGGCTGACTGAGGATCAAGTCCAGATCCAGAGGCTAAAATATCACCTGAAAAGCATATGCATATGGGCCCAAAATCCCATGAGGAGAACTGAGAAGGGACTGGGAGAGGTCGTCCCCCTGTGGTGTGATTTCTCACTTTTCCTGCTCTGGTTCTCTCTGACTGTGTCTCTCCGACGAGCAAAGGCACTTTGTGGCAAAAAAATAAAAATACAAATTAATTAATTAATTAACAAGAAAAGAAAATATACTAA
>NW_006207197.1:0-768 GCF_000334495.1 Tupaia belangeri chinensis
CAATAGCATCAACCCTTTAACACAGAAAAAAAGGGAAAAACGCAAGTCGTGAGGCCTTTCCCTCCGCCCTCAGTGAGTGGCCCAGGGGTGTCCTCTTTTCTGCCCCAGCATGACCGTCCCCAGGACACCCTGGGTCTGTGTAAACATGGGACATTCCCCTTCTCCCAGGGACGGTGGAAACGCTGTCCGTGGAAATGGTGCGCTCCCCCCCTCCCCCGCAACCCCCAATGGGCCCGCCACACTCACCTGGGCGTGCCACACTCACTTGGGTGGAGCTGGCGCCAAGCGGGGCTCCCTTGCTGCTGCTCACTGCCCTCTGCCCTCCGCCCTCCAGAGATGCCCCCAGGCCTCCCCAAATCTGGGCTGCAGCTGGAGGAGGGTCCCAGGTGCTCCGCACAGCCCAGACGTGGGTGGGCGGCCCGCCCACAGACCTGGGTGGGCAGGCCCTCCCACCACCGCCCACTGGGCAGCTGCAGCCCTGACTGCACCAGGCCACCCACCCACCCAACACAGAGTCCTGAGTGAATCTCTAAAAGTTCTGGTCTGGTTCTTCTTTTCTTTTATCTAGGGCACATGAGAAAGAGACAAAGAGGGAAAGTGAGAACCCACTCCCTGGAGGAATGGCCAGAGAAGAAAAAAAATGGACAAGGACAAATCAACCCCTGGGGAGAATGACCACAGGGCAAGCCTCTCTCCTCCACCTCCCCTCTCAGGCCTCAGGATTTTGGGCATAGAGACACACAGGCCTGGCATGGTTTTCAAGTTGCT
>NW_006207198.1:0-718 GCF_000334495.1 Tupaia belangeri chinensis
TATTTCTGGACATGTACATACCTTTCAGTTGACCATTGTTTGGTTGTTATATATTCCCTTATTTCTAGTTGTACATTCTTTAGTTTTTCTGGAACAGGACTCTTCTCAAAGATTCTTGAAGAGCTGGTCTGGTGTTGGCAAATTCAGGTTTTGTTTGTCTGAGAAGATTTTAATCTTTTTTTCCCATGTGAAGGATAATCTTGCTGGATTTAATAACCTTGATTAATATTGTTTCTCTCTTAACACTTTCAATATGTCTTCCCATTCTTCCATTGCTTGCATTGTTTCTGTTGAAAGGTCTGCTGTTAGCTGGATGGACTCTCCTTTGTAAGTCGCATGATGTTTCTCTCTTGTCAATTTTAGTATCTCATCTTTATCTTGTGGAAAGGATCTTCTTGGATTGATTCTTTTTGGGGTCCTTTGTGTTTCTTGGGTCTGGTTGAGTGCTTCCAGGACTTGTTAAGTTTTCTTCTAGGATGTTATGGAATAGATTTTCCATGACCTTATTAGTTTCTTTACCTTCTTGGATACCAATTATTTGGATATTTGGGCATTTAATAAAATCTAGTATTTCTTGTATATTATCCTGATTTTTTTTCTATCTTGTTGATGGTTTTGTGTAAGTCAGACATTTTGTCTTCTATATCTGAGATTTTATCTTCAGCATAGTCTAATTTCTTTTTAATAGTTTTGAGAGAGTTTTTGATTTTCTGTATTA
>NW_006207199.1:0-1003 GCF_000334495.1 Tupaia belangeri chinensis
CCTCCATTCTCCTCTCGGGATCTGGGGCACAATGCACATGCACCCGGTATGAGTTTTAGGCTACCCGGTCCAGGACGCAAACCATGGTCGACTACATGGGAGTCCAGCGACAAAGCCATTATCTAACTGCTGGTCCCAACTACCATTGCTTAATTTTTAAATAATAGCCATTCTGCTAGGGTTAAGTGATATCTTATTGTGGTTTTGATTTGCATCTCTGTTATGATAGGGGATATAGAGCATTTTTTAATATGGTTTTTGGTTACTTTTAGGTCCTCCCTGGAGAGTTGTCTGTTCAGAGCATTTACCCATCTATTAATTGGATTGATCTTTTTTTTTTTCGGTTAAGCAGTTTGAGTTTCCTGTATATCCTGGTTATGAGTCTCTTATCTCATCGTGGTTTTGATTTGCATCTCTGTTATGATAGGGGATATAGAGCATTTTTTAATATGGTTTTTGGTTACTTTTAGGTCCTCCCTGGAGAGTTGTCTGTTCAGAGCATTTACCCATCTATTAATTGGATTGATCTTTTTTTTTTTCGGTTAAGCAGTTTGAGTTTCCTGTATATCCTGGTTATGAGTCTCTTATCTGAGACATGCTGTGCAAATATATTCTCCCGTTATGAGTATTATTTACTCACTCTAATTTTTGTTTCTTTTGTAGTGTAGAAGCTTTTTAATTTGATGTAATCTCAGTTTTTTTTTTCTATTTTTTTCTTTTTTTTGCAGAGGTTTTTGCTATAGGGCACATGTGCTCACCAGAAAAGACAGAGACAGAGAGACAGAGAGTGAGAAATCACCCCCCAGGGAGGAATAGACATGCTGCAATCCCTGCTCCTCCATTCGCCCTCGGGATCTTGGGCACGCATGCACACGTGCCTGGCATGAGTTCAAGCCACCAGGTTCAGGACTCAAACTGCGGTCGACTACATGGGAGTCTAGCGACACAGCCATTACACAAGCTGCTGGTCCCTCTATTTTTTCAATTTTTGTGTTTGCTTTGG
>NW_006207199.1:1171-1873 GCF_000334495.1 Tupaia belangeri chinensis
CAGGTGGATACCCAGATTTTCCAGCACCATTTGCTAAAGAGGTTTTCTTTTTTCCACTTTATTGATTGGTGCTTTTTATCCAAAATTAGTTGACTTTCTGCTTTGGACTTTATTTCTGGGTTTCTATCCTATTCCATTGGTCTGCATGAATGTTTTTGTGCCAGTACCATGCTGTTTTTGATTATCACAGCTTCGTAACATATTTTAGGGTCTGAGTCTAAGATATCTCCTACTCCACTCTTATTTAGAATTGCTTTAGATACATGTGGTCTTTTATGAATCCAGAGAAGTTATATGACTTTTTTTTTAAATCTGTGAGAAACATATCTGATAATTTGGTTGGGATTACATAAAATATAAAGATTAATTTGGGTAGATTGAACATAAAATGTTCTAGAAACATGGTGTATCCTTTCTCTTTTTAGTTTTATAGCATTTTGTTTGTTCATTTGTTTTTTTGTAGGGGTCTTTGGTTTCTTTGGTCAGCTTTAATCCTAGGTATCATATACTTTTACTGGTTATTGTAAATGAGAGGGTTTCTTCCGTTCTACCTCAGTCTGCTCATTGTTAGTGGATAAATATGTTAAGACACTTGCAGGTTGGGTTTGTATCCTGCTACTTTCTGTACTTATATATAATTTCCAGGAGTTTTCTGTTGGATTCTTTTTTTATTTTGATTTTCTATTTATATAATCATATCAT
>NW_006207200.1:0-4615 GCF_000334495.1 Tupaia belangeri chinensis
GTGACTTGTTATGTATTCTATTAAACACTAAGTAATAAAACATTCAAAAAATAAAAGAAATAAAATGAATCGAGTTTATTATTTCTTCCTCATGAATTATTTAGACTTCTAGAGGCACATTCTTAGGAGTTTGTCTTTTGTTGGGAGGGGTTTAGAATGATTTATTTAATTAATTAATTTAAATTTGCTATAGGGCTTGTGTGCTTGCCAGAGAGAGAGAGAAAGCAAGCAGCCAGGTCCAGGACTCAAACCACAGTCAGTCATGTGGGAGTCCAGTGCCTTAACCACCACACCACCCACTGGCCCCCATCCTTATGAGTTCATACCAACTGCAAGTTAAAAATTTACCCCAAAGTCTAAGACTGAGAAACACGTCTTGACTAGCCCTTTGGGCCTTCAAAGCATTGCATTGTGGTGAGGATACAGTTTTCATATATCCAGAAATTTGTTCTTTCTCTTCAAATTAGGGAAAATTTGATAGAGGACAGGTTTACTAATAAAAATCCTATTATACACAGGATAAAGCTGCACCACATAGAATAATCTGGCCCAGAATTTCAGTCGTGCTGAGTCTCAGAAACTCTGAATCAAAAAAATATCTGCAGGTGAGATCATAGAAAAAGTGCAAATATGGGAGACCATAAAGGAGGAGATTCGATGCTGTAGGGAGGGTAGGAGGGGCTAAGGGATAAAAGTATTTACCTGACAAAAGAAGGTAAAGTTCTGTGTTCAAAAAAAATAGTTTTGTGGGACCAGCAGATAGCATAGTGGTTATGTTCCTGGACTCCCACACTCGAGTGTGTGGCTTGTTTTCTCCCTTTCCCTCTCTCTCTTTCTCTCTGCCACTGTCTGGTGCATGTATGTGCCCTTTAGCAAATTAAATAATAATAATTAATGAATAAATTATTATTTTAAAAAATGGTCCCCTCAGGCCAGCAGGTGGCATGGAGGTTAAGGCACTGGACTCCCACATGGCCAACACCTCAGTTCAAATCCAAGAACCAGTGGCTTAAACATGCTGGGCGGGACCAGCAGATGGAGTAATGATTATGTCTCTGGACTCTCACATAGTTGACGGCAGTCTGAGTCCCCGATCCAGTGGCTTAAAACTCATGCCAGGGAGAAGCTATCTACTTCTGATCTGTGAACTGCCCTTTCAAAAACTGGGCCAGGTAAAGATTTTCTGCTCCAACTGTACCCTCCCAACATCAAAATCTAGAAGTATAGGCAAATCACAGGCCCGCTCAGAAATCATCTACATCTGAGCTATAAGCTGTCCCTTCAGGGACTAAGGGAACTAAAAATTTCTGCTCTAACTTCACCCTACAGATCCCAAAATCTAGACATATAGGCCAACCTTTGTATTCTCTATTATTTTTTTTTAATTTTTAAAGTAAAGTACTTCTTGCCTCTTTGATCTCTCCTTTATTTAGCTAATTCTCACCTGTCCTCCCTCCTACATAGGACAAGCAAGTCTCAGGCCTCTCAAAAGCTATCTACATCTCCTCTCAGTTGAAACCCCATAGCTCAGCCCAGGTGCACCTGTTCTCTAGAAACCAGGAGGTCTTTGAATTATCCAGTTCCAATGACAAAAGTGTGAGCTGCTTGGTGAGCATAAGTTTTTGTCTTATTTTTTTTTGACACTTGCACATCCATGTTCATTGCAGTATCATTCACTGTTGCATGGAACCAATCCAAATGTCCACGAGCAGATGAATGGATTGCAAAAGTGTGGCATTTATATATATTTCTCTTTTCCTCTGGCTTTGTTATCCTTTTTCCTTTCTCTTACCTTTGCTGCTCAACCCTACACATTGAGTATCTAGACAGACCTAGGTGCAAGTTAGCCAAACATAAGAATACTTTTAGGGTCAGAGAAATCCTCAATTCCCATTAAAACTGCTGCACAGTGAAAGAAACTCTTCATAAATCTGAATTCAAAGCTGTTTCTGTGGAAAACAGTGGAGGAGAGAAATTGGCACAGAAGTACCTCACAGTAAAAGGAAACACGAGAGTTTACAGTTGCAGAAACCTTCTCCAAAATTGGCCAAAAGCGAATAGACTTCTTAAAATTCAGAGAACAGACTATACAGTGAGCAGCAGGGAGAAGGATGGAGCTGCAGAAGGAACAGCAGTTAGCATAATGGCTATGTCGCTGAACTCCCATGTACTCGACCACGGTTCGAGTCCCGTATTCCTTGGTTTAAAGTCACGCAGGACGCATGTGTGTGTGTGCCCAAGATCCCTAGAGGAGAATGGAGATTGCGGCGTGGCCATCCCCCCCCGGGGGGGGGTGATTTCTCATTTTCTGTCTCTCTGTCTCTTTAGTGAGTGCACGCACCCTATAGCAAAAACCTCTCCAAAATGAAAAAAATGAAAAGATGGAGCTGCAGAGAGAGCACAACTCATCTCCTCTCAGTTGAAACCCCATAGCTCAGCCCAGGTGCACCTGTTCTCTAGAAACCAGGAGGCCTTTGAATTATCCAGTTCCAATGACAAAAGTGTGAGCTGCTTGGTGAGCATAAGGGAAATGGAACTGCAGAGATATTGCAGATCACCTCCTTCTGCATACTCAGATTTAACTCCAAGGAATGATGTAAAAAATGTATAATTCATTAGATGACCAGAAACCACTGCAGAGGCACAAGGAATATTAGAAACCAAGAAAATATCTTTCCCCCAAGGGAAAAGAATAACTCCTTAGCATCCATAGGCAGTACAGTGTAACCCATTGAAATGTCAGGTAATCAGAATATTCATAGTAACAAAATTAACATAGATTCTAGAGAAGAGAGACAACAAACTCCAGAAGATTCAAGAGAAAAGAGATGAGTTCCTTAGGAGGTGAGGAAGTTCTTCTGTGATTTGAAAGAGGAAATACAAACCATAGAAAAGAATCAAACAAACTGTTAAAGATGAGAGCTGCAATACAGGGAATAAAAATCTCCCTTGAAAGTATTAAATGTAGATTAGATAATGCAGAAGATTGAATTTCACACATAGAAGACAAAACTTCTGACCTAGAAGGATTCACTGAAAAGATTGCGAAAATAACCCCCCAAAATGAGAATAGCACGAGAAATACTAGATGCCATTAAAAACCTCAAACATTTGGATAACTGATATCCCAGAAGATGAAGAAAATAATAAAAGCATGGATAATCTGTTCCATGATATTTTTTTTTCTGTTAAGATTCTTTCTCAAAAAATTATTTATAATCATCATAATCTTGTTTATATTACATTGAATCACATATAACTTTACAGTGTACTACATTTCTTTTTCCAAAAGGAACACCATACATATCAGTCAATACAGAGACATTAAAATCCCCATTTCATCATTCAATGTCTTGCCATTGTTTTTCCCAATCATTATTATTGTTATTCCAATTATTTTTTAAGCAGTCAATCACTATTTCTCATTTTGCTTGTAAAAAGACTTTACCCAGCATGAAATACTTCTCAGATCAATCCAGTTGAGAATACTATACATGTCCTTGTCAACAGGTAATAAACCATATCTGTGTCCTACTAATGTCATGCCTCTGTGTTTGTTCTCTTGCTATCTTTATCTATATTCTTCTTTTCTCCCACCCCATCCCAAACTGTCTTATCCTCTTTAACTATTTTCACTGCTTTTATGTCCTTCAATATTTCGCTCTCCACCATAGAGTGTGGATAGTCAATATATATTAAGTGGATACATGCAATGTCTTTCTTTCATATCATGGCTTGCTTCACTCAGCAATAGTTCCTCCATATCCGACCACTTTCTATCAAATGCCAGGGTCTTGTTTTTTTTTGTTTGTTTGTTTAATGGCTGCGTAGTATTCCATAGAGTATATGTATCACACTTTTTCAATGCATTCATCTGTTTGTGGACATTTATTTTGGTTCCATGTCTTGGTGATCATGAATAATGCTGCAATAAATAAAAACTTTCCAAACCGAGAGAGGCATTCAAATATCCATACCCAAGAAATACAAAGGACCCCAAATAGAATCAACCCAAGAAGATCTTCTCCAAGGCACATCAAGCCAGATTGACCAAAACCACATACAAAGACAAGATACTAAAATTGGCAAGAGAGAAATGTCAAGTTACTTACAAGAGTTATCCCATCAATGTTAATTGGACCTCTTATTGAGAACAGTGCAAGCAAGGAAAGAATGGGGAAATATATTCAAAGTGTTAAATTAAAAACAATTTCAAACAAGAATACTATACCAGGCAAGATTATCCTTCATATGTGAAGAAAAGATAAAAACATTCTCACATAAACCAAACCTGAAAGAATTTACCAACACCAGACCAGCCCTTCAAGTTTTCAAAGGAGTGTTATATCAAGAAAACTAAAGATTGACACACAGAAATAAGAGAACAAAAAACAGCCAAGAAAATGTCCAGTCTAATGTAGGGATAAGATTGGAAATACCACTAATAATGTTGAATATTTCAGAATTTAAACAGAAAAATTGGACCACAGTAACATTGTGAATTCGACAGAAGAGATTAATTACATGAGACTGAACTGGTTAAATACAATTTTATGACTTTTGACTAAAGCATGACTAATTTTCTTCTATGCTTTGTTTTCCAGATTTAAGGATT
>NW_006207200.1:5207-5533 GCF_000334495.1 Tupaia belangeri chinensis
TCCTCTGGTGAACACACGTACCCTATAGCAAAATCTCTTAAAAAAAAAAAAATCCAGCCAAGTCAACTAAATCAATTAGTACTTTTATGGAGCTTTGTGCAAATATCAGACAAAATTAAGACTAAATTTATTCTTTTTGCAAATAAGTGTATGCTTTTCTTTCATAAAAGGGAGAATGAACAGTACTAAAGTATTTCAGAAGAAAACTACAATGCACTTATAATTAGATTTTAGTTTTGTCCATATCGATAGTTTGACTTTTTAGCATCTACCTACTGTTTGAACAGAATCCAATTTTTTTCCTGGCTTTAAATCTTAAGCAAATT
>NW_006207201.1:0-817 GCF_000334495.1 Tupaia belangeri chinensis
TATACTGTAATGATGTATAGCATATTAGTGTCAAAAAGAGAAAAATAAATTAATAGAAAAAATAAAAAAATAATTTAAAAAAACCCTGACATTTGATAGAAAGTGGTCAGATATGAAGGATCTATTGCTGAGTGAAGTAAGTCAGGCTATGAAAGAAAGATATTGTATGTATCCACTCAATATATATCGACGATCCGCACTGTATTGTAGAGAGCGAAAAATTGGAGGACATAAAAGCAGTGAAGGTTAATGAGAATAGGACAGTGTGGAATGGGGTTGGTGAATGGAAGAGGATAGAGAAATATAGCAAGATAACAAATAGAGAGGCAGGACGTTAGTGAAAAACAGATATGGCTTATTACCTGTTGATGACATGTATAGTATTCTCAACTGGAGTGGTCTGAGAAGTATTTCATGATGGGAAGTCTTTGTACAAGCAAAATGAAAAATAGTGATGGACTGTTTTTAAAAATAATTAGAATAATAATAATAATGATTGGGAAAAGCTTAGAAAAGATATGGAATGTTGAAGTGGGGAGATTAATGTCTCTATATTGACTGACATGCTTGGCATTCCATTTTGAAAAAGCAATGTAATGGTAAATTTACATGTAATCCAATGTAATATGAAGAAGATTATGATGATAATTAAAAAAAAAGCAATGCAAGTGAGGAAAAAATGAGAAAATATATTCAAATTGTTAAGGGAAAAGCAATTGCAACCAAGAATACCTGTATCTGGCAAGATTATCCTTCATATGGGAAGAAAAGACAAGAACAGTCTCAGATAAACAAAACTTGAAAGAATTTACCAGCA
>NW_006207201.1:854-1408 GCF_000334495.1 Tupaia belangeri chinensis
AGTGCCATATCAGGAAAATTAAATACAGACACACAGAAATAAGAGTTCAAAAACTAAGAAAATGGCCGACCTAGTCATAGGAACAAGTCTGGAGTTGAATATTATATTCCAGAATTCAATCGGGAAGATTGAGCTACAACAGAAGATAGATTATGTACATGAGACTGAACTGTTGAAATATAATTTTATGAATTTGACTAAAATATTGTTGATTTTCTTTTTGGCTGTGTTGTCCAGTTTTAAAGATTTTTGTCCTGTCTGGAGCTGTTGATAGAGTCATGAACATGTATTTGAACAGAATCCTAACTTGTTTCATGGCTTTGAGTTTTAAGCAATGTTCCTTAGCATTTCTTTGATTTATTAAGGTTAAAACTGCTTTTCTTGAAATTAGTCGCTGAATTTGCTATTGAAAGTAGTTAGATTATTTAAGAAATTATGTTATCAATAAAATTTGTGTGGGGGGGAAGTAATGGAAGACAACTGTAGACACCAGAGATAGTGTGAGAAGAGGTTCGGAAAGGGTAGAGAGTCAGTAATAAGGATATATATATATA
>NW_006207201.1:1547-2011 GCF_000334495.1 Tupaia belangeri chinensis
TGGATATATATATATATATATATATATATATATATTTCAGCTACATTTGCTATTGACATATTTATATTAATTAAGATCTTTAGTGAATCAATATAATGTGCGTGTGGGGGGAAGGCATAGGAAGCAACCATGGATACCAGAGACAGTGTGGGAGGAGGTCGGGAGATGGCAGAGGGTGAGAGATAGGGAATCAAGGATGGGAAAAAAAGGCAAAATACACAGGAAATAAGAAATGGAAAATTATTTGTTGATGATAACAGGTATTCGATATGCTTTATTGAGCCAATATATAGTGTATTCTGGATGGAAAATCTCATTTTGTATCCTATAATAATGTATTGTAATATGAATGTAAATAAATAAATTTAAATTTAAAAAAGAGAAATGCTGAAGGTTTTTGAATGTTGATTTTGTATCCTGCCACATTACTGTATTCATTTATCACTTACAGGAGTTTCTTTGGA
>NW_006207201.1:2080-10786 GCF_000334495.1 Tupaia belangeri chinensis
ATTTCTCTCTTTTTTGATTGTATTTGCTAGGAATTACAACACTATATTGAATAGGACTGGAGAACGTGGGAAGCCTTGTCTTGTACTGGTTTTAGTAAAAAACCCTCCAACTTTTCCCCATTCAGTATGATGTTAGTTATCAGTTTTTCATAGATGTTTTTTATTGTGCTGAGAAATGACCCTCTGTGCCAATTTTGCCGAGAGTCTTAATCATGAAGGGATGCTGTATTTTATCAAATGCTTTTTATACATCACTTGATATGATCATAGGGTTTTATCATTTTTTTGTTAATTTAGTCTATTGTGTTTGAGGTTTTGCATATGTTGAACCATAAACAATGAATGTGCTCCAGTCTACCTCTCTTTTTAGATCTTGATGTCTTTCCTTTACATATTAGATTGCTTCTGTGTTGAAAGCATAGATATTTTTAAGCATTGTATTTTCTTGATAATATAGCCCTGTTAGTACTATATAATTATCTTCTTTGTCTCTTCAGTAAGGTTTTATCTTAAACCCTATTTGTCTGAAATCACTATTGTGACTCCAGTTTTTTTATTTTTATTTCTGTTTACATTGAATATGCTTTATTTTAAAATTTTTTTAGTATGAATTTATTTTGGCACAAAAAATTTGGTAATTTATACATAGTTTTCCCATTACCCATGGCCTTTTTTTTCTGAAAAAAAAATTAAAAATAATTAATTTATGTTTATTCCCTAAGCATCATCACAGCATAGAAAATGTGTTTTCCCACAGAATATACTGCATAGTGGCTTAATCATGCATGTTATCAGCAATAATTTTCCAATTTTAGTTCCATATCTCTATCTATCATCTATCTATCTATCTATCTATCTATCTATCTATCTATCTATCTATCTATCTATCTATCTATCTATCTATCTATCTATCTATCTATCTATCTATCTATCTATCTATCTATCTATCTATCTATCTATCTATCTATCTATCTATCTATCTATCTATCTATCTATCTATCTATCTATCTATCTATCTATCTATCTATCTATCTATCTATCTATCTATCTATCTATCTATCTATCATCTATCATCTATCTATCTATTTGTATATTACCCCTAGTTCTTTCCCTCTGCCCTTTTCCACCCTCTTCCAACACTCTCCGTTATCTACAGTTGTTTTCCATTCCTTTCCCCCCCACATTTTATTGATCACACATTTTTTTAAATAATCTAATTACTTTTAATAGAAAGTTTAGCAAGTAATTTCAATAAAGGCAGTTTTAACTTTAATAAATCAAGGAAATGCTAAGGAACATTGCTTAAAATTTAAAACCAGGAAACAGGTTAAGATTCTGTTTAAATAGTAGGTACATGAACCTGTTGACCACTCAAGAGAAGACAAAAATTCTTAAAACCAGAAAACAAAGCCTAGAAGAAAATCAGCAATGTTTTAGTCAAAAGTCATAAAATGCTATTTCACCAATTCAGTCTCATGTACTTAAAATCTATCTTCTATTGTGGATTGATCTTTCCCATTAAATTCTGGGATATAATTTTCAGATCCAGACTTGTCTCTACAATTAACTTGGCCATTTTGTTAGTTTTTGAACTCTTATTTCTGTGTGTTTGTATTTAATTTTCCTGATATAGCACTCCCTTGAGAACTTCTTGGAGATCTGTTCTGGTGCTGGTAAATTCTTTCAAGTTTTGTTTATCTGAGACTGTTCTTGTCTTTTCTTCCCATATGAAGGATAATCTTGCCAGGTACAGTATTCTTGGTTGCAATTGCTTTTTCCTTAACACTTTAAATATATTTTCCCATTCTTTCCTCACTCCCATTGTTTCCAATGAGAGGTCTGTTGTCAGCCTAATGGGATATCCTTTGTAGGTAAGTTGCCGTTTTTCTCTTGCCAATCTTAGTATCTTGTCTTTGTCTGTGGTTTTGGTCAATCTAGCTTATAATGTGTCTTGGAGAAGATCTTCTTGGGTTGATTCTATTTGGGGTCCTTTGTATTTCTTGGGACTGGATCTCCGAGTGCCTCTCTAGGTTAAGAAGGTTTTCTTGAAGGATTTCTTGGAATAGAATATCAATATCCTTATGAATTTCTTTGCCTTCTCAGAAACCAATTATCTGAATATTTAGACATTTGATGGTATCTAGTATTTGTCCTATGTTATTCTCATTTTTTGGCAATTCTCTCAGTCTTCCTGGTTCATTTTTCCAGGTCAGCAATTTTCTCTTCTACATATGATATTCTGTATTCTGTATGATCTTGTTTGCTTTTAATACTTTCAAGGGAGATTTTGACTTCGTGTATTATAGCTTTCATCTCTAACAGGTCCATTAGATTCTTTTTTAATGTATGTAATTCCTCTTTTAGATCTTGCAAGAATTTCCTCACCTCCTGCAACTTGTCAGCTCCTTTCTCCTGCCTCTTCTACAGTTCATTGTCTTTCTCCTCTTTCATCTCTGTTAGCTTTGTCATTATGAATATTCTAAATAATTTATCTGACATTACCATGATTTCCATTGAACTGTCTGTGGATGAAGAGGAGTTATTTCCCTTGGAGGAGAGTTTGTTTTTTCTTTTTTTTTTTTGCTTTCTTATATTTCTTGTGGCACTGGAGTGATTTCTAGTCATCTTATGGATGGTGTGTTTCTTCCAAATCTTGAAGTTCAATCTGAGCATTCAGGAGTGTGCAGAAGGAGGTGATGTGGAATCTCTCTTGGCTATTCCATTTTTATCAATTTCTGTGGCATATTGAGTAGATATTGAGGAATATGTTAACCCTAATAGTATTTGGATGTTTGGCTATAGTTCCTTTAGATCTATCTAGACAGAGAATGGAGATTGAGGAGTAGAGTGATAAGGTAAAAGAAAAAGAAAAGGAGAGAGAGAGAGAAGAAAAATACCCTAAAGCAATGGAGAGAAAAGAAGGAAGGAAAAAATCAACCAACAAATGTATTATTTTTTTCAAAAAGCAAAAAATAAAAAAAAACTATGCAGCGTGCTTGTTTCCCTTGCAAAATCACTAGTTATCAGGAGCCATGGAGGAGTCTTCTTCTGAAGACCTGCCACTTGCCTTTCCACTCCAGTTCGTGGGCTGGAGGCTGAATTATCAACAGAAAAACTTCATTTCTCTCTCTTTTTTTTTTCCCTCTGAAATCACTAGTTCTCAGGAGCCATGGAGCATGGAATACCTTTTTCAAGCCCTTCACTTTTAGTCTGTGCATATCTTTATCCATGAGGTATATGTATTGTAGGCAACAGATAGAAGGTCTCTGGTTTTTTGTTTGTTTGTTTTTCCATTCACCCATGATTGGGATTGAAGAATTTAATCCAGTAACATTCAACATTATTATCGCTATTTCCAGACTTGTCCTTAACATTCAGCTGTCTATTTTCTTTTGTTGTTGTTGTTGCTCTATTATTTCTGTATGTCTGTCTTTAGTTTTCTAGAATAGCAATTCTTTCAGAATTTCTTGAAGAGCTGGTCTTGTGTTAGTGAATTTATTTTTTCAGATTTTTTTAAAGGATGCTTTTTTTTTTTGAGAGGTTTTTGCTATAGGGCGTGTGTGTTCACCAGACAGACAGAGACAGAGAGACAGAAAGTGAGAAATCACCCTCCAGGGGTGATGGTCATGCCGCAATCCCTTCTCCTCTATTCTCCTCTCGGGATCTTGGGCACACATGCACACATGTCTGGCGTGAGTTTTAAGTCACCGGGTCGGGGACGCAAACCGCGGTCGACTACGTGGGAGTCCAGCGACATAGCCGTTATTGTAACTGCTGGTTCCCTAAAGGATCTTTTTATCTTTCTTGCTAGGTATAATAATCTTGGCTGCATTTTTTTTCTTTTAACACTTTTAATATATCTTCCTATTTTTTCCCTTGTTTGCATTGTTTCTGTTGAGAGGTCCAATATTAGCCTGATGGGATAACCTCTGTAAGTAATATGACATTTCTCTTTTGCCATTTTTAGTATATTGTTTTTATCTATGATTTTTGCCAATCTGGTTAGGATATACTGTGGTAAAGATCTTCTTGTGTTGACTCTTTTTGGAGTTTTGTATTTACTGAGTCTGGATATCTGAATACTTCTTTAGGCTTGGGTAGTTTTCTTCCAGGAATTCATGAAAGATATTATTAATTTACTTATTAGTTTCTTCACCTTCTGAAATAGCAATTATTAGGATATTTGGGTGCTTAATGATATCTAGTATTTCTTGAATATTATCCTCATAGTTTTTGGTTATTTTTAGTGTTTTTGGTGATTTTTTTTTCTAGGTAAGGTTTTGTATGCTAGATCTGAGATTTGATCTTTAAATGATCTAATCTGCTTCTAATACATTTGAGGGAGATTTTTATTTCCTGTATTATGGCTTTCATCTCTAACAGTTCCACTTGATTCTTTTTAATGGTGTTTATTCTCTTCCCCTCCCCCCAGTTTGTGAAAGGACTTCCTGATCCCCTGGAGTTTGCTGTTTCTTTTCTCTTGCATCTAATTTAGTTCTGTCACTATGAATATTCTGTATTGTTTATTTGATTTATCTGATGTTTCTACGTGTTATATTATTCCATCTATGGATGATGTAGAATTGTTCATTTTTCTTGGGGGAGTTTTTTTTTTTTTTTTTTTTGATTTCTCATATTTCTTGTGCCTCTGTGCTGGTTTCTGGCTATCTGCTGGATTATACATTTCTTCCTTACTTGTTAGAATTAATTCTGAGGGTTTAAATGCTTGTGGGAAGAGGTGTGCAGCAGTTCCTCTGCAGCTCTGTCTCCCTGACACTCACACTTAAATCTACCCCATTTTCACTGGAATAGGATATTCCAATGGCCTTCTGGTTCCTTGAGAACAGCTGTACCTGTGGCTGAGTTTCAGTGTTTCCACTGGCAAAGAAAGTAAGAAATATGTGTGCTTTAGGAAACTATGAAATCTGAAAATATTCCTCAGTGGACAAAAGGTAACTAGATGTCTAAAGAGGTCTTCTGCCTCAATTGTTCTCATTGACTTCTGGTACACAGGGTCTGGGGTAATGGCAGAGGAGGGAAGTAGAAGCGGAACAATCTGAGCACCTGGAACAGTCTGGAGGCAGTTGAATTCTTGAGGCAATCTGGCCTCAGTTTTCTCTCTGCCACTGTGCATATTCCAAACCTAATGGTGGAGGGGAGAAGTGGAAGCAGGACTCTTGTTATTGATATTTGTGGAATTGCCTTTGCCATATTGTTAGCCTTTTTTTGGTTATTTTTTTGTTCTCTTATATATCTGGTTTTCTTTCATTTTTCTCTTTCAGAGAGTACTCTGTTCAGTACTTCTCAAAGATTTGGTCTAGTATTGGTGAATTCTTTCAGTATTTGTTTGTCTCAGATGCACTTTATTTGTTCTTTCTGTTTGAAAGATAATCTTGGTGGGTATAGTTGTCTTGGTTGAAATGATTTTTCTTTTTAGTATTTTAAATGTGTTTCCAAATTATTTTCTTGCCTGCATTATTGTGGTAAAAAGGTCTGATATTAGTCTAATAGAATAACCTTTGTAAATAACTTGATGTTTCTCTCTTACCATTTTAGTATCTTGTCTTTGTGTTTTTTCCCCATCTGGCTATGATGTGCAATGGAGAGGACCTTTTGTTTATTTCAGTTTAATTTTGCATTCTTTGTATTTCTAATGTCTGAATGTTTGAATGATTCTCTAGGTTCAGAAGTTTTCTTCAATCATTTCACAGTATATATCTTCTATGGTCTTGTCTGATTCTTCACCTTCTGGAAAAGCTACTATTAAAATATTTGGGATTTTAATAGTGTCTACTATTTCCTTTATCTTGCCATAAATAATTTTTTTCTTTTCATTATTTTTAGTGGTTTTATCTAAGTCAATGGTTTTGTCTTCCAGCTCAGAGATTCTGTCTTCTGCATGGTTTAATATGCTATTAATACTTTCAAAGGAGTTTTTAGTTTTCTGTATTGCTGCCTTCACCTCTAAACATTCTGATTGGCTCTGTTTTGTGGCGTTTATTTCCTACAATTCTTGGAAAGACTTCATATTTGTCACTGTGAAAATTCTGAATTCTTTTTATACTTTTCTATAAATTCTTTTCTGCTGTCTATGGTTGAAGAAAAATTGCTTTGTTTTATTTAAGGAGAGGTGATTTTGTGTTTTCATATTTCTAGTCATCTGATGGATTATACATTTCTTCTTATTTTTTCTGGTGTTGATTCTGTAGGGTTGAGGGGTGAGGGAGAAGAGCAGCTCTACTTCTCAAATTTTTTATTGGTAAAGGTCCTTCTCTTCCAATCAAAGAAGTGTGTATATAGTCAACTTTAGGTGTTGATTACTTTCCCAATCACTTGTAACCAGGTAGGTGCAGTAGGGGCTGAACTGGATAGTTTCAATGGTGGGAAGGACTAGGAATCAGCATGCCATGTTATTCAGTAAACTAAGAAATCTCAAAATATTGCTGGGTTGGCAGAAGGCTTCTAGACACCTGGGGTCAGATTAGAATGTACCTGGGGCAGTCTGAAGTCAGTGGGAGGTCTGAGGCAGTTTTTCTACCACAATTTGTCTCACTGACTGCTGCTACTCCATAATCCAAGGCTGCAGGCTCAGGGGATTAATGGCAGCAAAGGCTACTAAGCTTTTAAAGAGATAATCCCAAAACTATTTCTGAAAATCCCAAACGAGGGAACCCTCCCATATTTATTCCATGAAGCCTCCATCATTCTTATCTTAAAAATAGACAAGAACATAACAACAAAAAAGTAAGAAAACTACATACCAATATTAATGATGAATACAGCTACAGTAGTTCTCAACAAGATACTAGCAAATTGTATCCAATGACACATTAAAAAGACAAAACAATTAAGAGACATAAAAATTTAAAAATATATCTGTTGATGATAATGTTTATGACAATTTCTTCAATTGTAATAATATGCTGTGTATTCATGCTGGGAAAATATATTTTACAAATTATAGTTTTATACAGTGGTTGAATGTATAAAAATAAACAAATAAATACAAGTTTATACATCATGACTATGTAGGCTTTATTTCAGCAATACAAAGGTGGCTTACTTAACATAGGCATAACCATAGATGGAATATATCATATTAACAAAAGGAAACATAAAATCCATATGATTATATTAATTGATGCACAAAAAGTTTTTAATAAAATAAAGCAACATTTTAATATTATGATCCTCAGCAAAATTGGCCTACGAGAAACATTTCTCAACATAGTAAATAAATAAATAAATAAATAAATAACAAGCCCACAGCTAACTGCATAATAGATAGGGAAAAGTTCAAAGCTTTTCTATTAAAAACAGTAACAAGACAAGGATGTACACTTTCTCTACTCTTTTTTTTTCTTTTTTTTTGATTTGCAAGAAATGTCAATTTTTTTAATAGAACAGTTACATGGGATATATTTGTTGTACTACTATAATGTCTGTAGACCATGGCATTAGCATTAAAACTCAAGATTTGAAACAAAATCATGGGACCAAATGGTAACACAACAGTCAAATATGATACTTTGCCATGATTAGTCATACAGAAGGGTTCCAGATTTGCATCTGGGAACCTCCCTCCATACACACGGGGCAACCACATGCTCATAATCTGGGACTGACTGGGTTTGGGGTGGACTACAGCATCAAGACCTTGTGGGGGTGCTGTCTCCTTTTATCTCTTTCTATTTCTATTGCTCATAGAATAAACATATAATAAAAGCTTAATAACAAAAAATTATAAAAGTGGAAAAATTTATCATTACTCTTGGAGGTATGATTCCCCTTAATTTTTTTATTCTTCTCGGGGTGTTTGTATATTTTATACATTTTCTCAATAAGCAGATAATATTTGAAGTTAGAGGGAAAATGATAAATGTCATTTGAAATATGAAAAGGGAAATAGGAAAGGATTCAATTGTCAGTATTTTCTAACTCAAAAAATACAGTAGTTAATTCTTAATAGTTACACAACAAATTTCGTACATAGTGCTTTCAATATTCTTATATTTGATAAAGATTAAGCTGCTTTATCTTTTATTTTTTTTCCTGAGATGGGAACTACTCTCAGGACATGTGAAATTAGTGGAATATTAGTGGTAAACTAGTATGATGAAATAGAAGAGAACATTTCATTAGTAATGTTATAGAGAAAAGAAAAATGAGGTACTCTTGGTCAAAATATAGACAGCGTAGAGTGTCCACTTTAATAAATAAATATATGCTTGCTAGTATTTATTGTAAGACTCAGAAGGCACCATCTCGAGAAAAAGGAACGTTCATTGAGAGAAAGAGCATTTGGAGGTCTGAAGCCAGAGGTGCTTAAGCCCACTGTACTGAGGAGATTTCTATTCCTTTTCAATGCAGTAATGGAAGTTCTAGCAAAGTCAGTTAGACAATAGTAATAAAAAACATTCAGGGACCAGCAGATGGTATAATGGTTATGTTGCTGCACTGCCACATAGTTGACAGAAGTTTGAGGCTGAAACCAGTGGCTTAAAACTCACACCAAGCACATGTGTTTGTGTGCTCAAAATGCCAAGAGGAGAATGGAGGAGAAGGGATTGTGAAGTGGCATCTACCCCCTGGGTGATTTCTAACTTTTTGCCTTTCTGTCTCTCTTTGTTTCTCTGGCAATTGCCTGTGCTCTATAGTGAAAAATCTCTCTCTCTCTCTCTCTCTCTAAAAAAAAAAAAAGGCATC
>NW_006207201.1:10821-34418 GCF_000334495.1 Tupaia belangeri chinensis
GTGCAGATGACATGATTATATACATAGAAAACGCAAAAGAATTAAAAAAAAAAACTCCTAAAAGTGATACCATAGTAGGATACAGGCATCAACATATGAAAAAAAAATCCATAGCATTTCAATGTACCATCAATGAACAGAATGAGGTAGAATTGAAGAAATAATCTCATTTACAATAGCCACAAAATAAAAGATACCTAGAAATAAACCTAACCAAAGAAGTAAAAAAATCTCTAAAAGGAAAACTATAAAAAAAAAAACTAAAAGAATAAATTGAAAGTAATACAAAAAGATTGAAAAAAAATCTTATGTTTCTGGATTGGAATAATTAGTATAATCAAAATGTCAATTCTACCCAAATTCTTTTAAAAATGTAATTACATTTTAAGTAAATCAGCAGGGATATTATTTACAGAATAAAAATAATTATAAAATTTGTCTGAATTGATAAAATGTCCTGTATCACAAAAGCAATATTGTGCAAAATTAATAAAGTGGGAATCCCCTCATTTCTTGGCCCCAAAAATATATTACAAAGCTGTATTAATCAAAACAACATAGTAGTGCCACAAAATCAGGTATGTAGATTAATGGAACAAAATGGAGACTCCAAAAATAAACCCAAAACATATGACCAACTGATATTTGAAAAAGGGCACATGACAATCCAGTGCGGAAAAGAAAATCTTTTTAGCAAATGGTACTTGAAGAACTGTATATCCAACTGCTGAAAAATAAAACTGGATTCCTATCTTGCATCATTGAATAAAACAAACTGAAAATGGATCAAATCTATAAGCATAAAACTTCAAACTATAAAACTGCTGGTGGAAAACACTGAGGAAAGTCTTGGCGATATCAGAGTAGGCAGAAACTTCTTAAATAAGACACCCAAAGCACAGGCAATAATCCTGAAAATGGCTAAGTGGTAGTGCATCAGATTAAAAAGCTTCTGCACACCAAAAGAAACCTTAAATAGAGTGAAGAGAGAACCCTTATAATAGGAGTATATATTTGCAAACTATGCTTCAGATAAGGGATTGATGATCAGAATATGTAGAAAACTCATACAGGTCAGTTCCCCCAAAATTATAATGAATCCAATTAAAAGATGGAAAAATGAGCTGACTAGATAACAATCCAAGGAAGACATATGAACAGCCCAAAAGCATACGAAAAAATGTTCAACATCTTTTATCACACAAGATATGCAAATCTTAACCACAATTGAGATACCACTTAATCCCAGTTAGAGCGCATGAGATTGAAAAAAAAAAAAAAAAGAATTATAAGTGCTGGCAAGGCTGCAGTAAAAAAGGAACTCTTCTACATTTTTGGTGGGAATGTAAATTAGTGTTGCCATTGTGGAGAACTTTATAGAGGTTTCTCCAATACCTAGAAATTGAATGATCATATGACCCAACAATTCTGCTCCTGAGTATCTACCGAAATGGTAGTAATACAATCATTCACATAAACACTTTCACATTCATGTTTATTTCAGCATTATTCACAATTACTAAGATATGTAATCAACTCAAATGTCCAAGAACAGATTAAATGGAAAAGTGTAACACATATGGTCTATGGAATACTACTCAGCCATAAAAGACAATAGGAACCTTGCATTTGATAGGACGTGAATGAATATGGAAGATTAATGCTGAGGGAAGAAAGCTGGACTATAAAAGAGAGGCATTGTATGATGCCACTTAATATATATTTAATGTCTGCACTTTATAGCAGAAACTGAAAGGTCGTAAAATATATAGGCATGGAGAGTAATGGGATACTAGAGGCAGTGTGAGAAGAAGATAGTGATGAGGGGAGGAAATCAAGTAGACAAAAATAGCAACACATTTAATGGACACAGAATGGAAAATTACCTATTGATGATAATGTGTATGGTAATATCTATGACTGAACTGATATCCAGTGTATTTAGGCTGGGAAGATTCACTTTTTATTCTTTGGAGATGTACAGTTATTAAATGTAAAAAAAGAAAATTCTTTAAAAAGTTAACATAAAAATAGAAATACCTAAGAAAGTGCTACATTAGGGAAATTAAAAGAAGTCTAATTGAAATAAGAAAATGCAAAATAACTAAGAGATTGACTAATTAAATGGCAGTACTGTCTGTACATATAAAAAATAATGTTGAAAATCTATATTCCTCGTAAAGGGGAGAAAAAAAAGTTCAAGGATACCAATGCACCCAAGAGGCCTCCTTTGGCCTTTTTCTTTTTCTGTTGTGGATATTACCCAAAAATCAATGGAGAACATCCTGGCCTATCCATTGGTGATGTTGCAAAGAAACCAAGACAGCTGTGAAATAACACTGGTGCAGATGATGAACGACTTTATGTAAAGGAGGCTGCTAAGCTGCTAAACTGAAGCGAAAATGTGAAAAAGATATTGCTGAATGCAAAGCTAAAGGAAAGCTTGATGAAGCAAAATGGTGTCAAGGCTGAAAAGAGCAAGAAAAAGGAGGAGAAATATGACAAAGATAAAGAGGATGAAGATTAAGAAGACAATAATAATGAATAAATTGATTCTAGTGCAGTTTTTTTTCCTTCTCAATAAAGTATTTAACCCCCTGTACACTACTCATTTTTTTTTTCTTTTTATTTATTTAGTTTTTTATTTTTGTCATAAGGCACACACATTCACTGGTGGAAAACAGAGAGAAACTGAGAGGGAAAATGATAAATCGCTTTCTGGGAGGGATGGCAATGTCACAATCTCTTCTCCATCATCCTCCTGGGATTTTGGGCATATACACACACATGTGCCTGGAGATCTGAGATTCTAACTGCAGATAGCCATGTGGGGGCCCCAGTGCATTAATCACAATGCCATCTTTTGGCCCCCAACTCATTTCTTCTTTTTTTATTCTGAGAAATTTTTTGCGTGTGCTCCTGCTTAAAGACATAAAGCAATGAGGGGAGAAAATCAAGTAGACAGGAAATCTGTGCTCACCAGAAAGATGGAGAGAGACAGAGAGACAGAAAGTGAAAAATCACTCCCCGGGGGTATGGCCACGCCACAATCCATTCTCTTCCATTCTCCTCTCGGGATCTTGGGCATAAATGCACACACACTTGGCGTGAGTTTAAGCTCCCAGGTCTAGAACTGGAACCACGGTCGACTACATGGGAGTCTCCAGTGACATAGGTATTACATCAACTGCTGGTCTCAAACTCATTTCTTTTAAAGAAAAAAAAATGACATATTAAAAAAATCCCCTCTTAAAAGATACAGAATGGGGAACCAGCAGTTAGCATAATGGCTATGTCACTGGACTCCCACATAGTCGACTGCGGTTCGTGTCCTGGACCTGATGGCTTAAAACTCATGCAGGGCGCGTGTGCATGCGTGTCCCAGATCCCGAGAGGAGAATGGAGGAGAAGGGATTGCGGCGTGACCATCCCCTCTGGGGGATGATTTTTCACTTTCTGTCTCTATGTCTCTCTCTGTCTGTCTGGCAAGCGCACGCGCCCTATAGTGAAAATCTCTCCGAAAATAAAAAGAAAAAAAAAAAGAAAAAAAGGATACGGAATGAATGAATGATAAATAAATGTGAGCTTTCTACATACAGTTTATAAGAAACACACCTCAGCAATAAATACATGCATCAGATGAAAGTTAAATGCTGGAAAAAGACCTATTATGCAAACAGAAACTGCAAAAGCATTGGAGTTACAATACTGATAACTGACAAAATAGACTTTAATATAAAAAGTGTATATAGAACAAAAGATGGTATAGAGTACTAAAGTGATTCATTCACCAAGAAGACATAACAGTAATAAATATCTGTTCACTAAACACTGGGCCACCCAAATACATAAAAGAAAAACTTCTAGATCTACAGAGAGAGATAGACTGCAACAGTAATTGTTGAAGACTTCAATGCCTGGTTGTTACCATCATTTAGGTTTTCTAAACAGAAAATAAACATAGAGACACAGTAGCTAAGTTATATTATAAGAAAAATAGTCAGGCAAAGCATTGAGAGAAAGAAATGTGGTCTTATCTGCCGAAGTTAATTTTATAGTTTTATCAACTGGACTAGGGAGAAATGCTCACATGTTGGAATATTCACTTTGTAAACTAAATAACATGATTGAATTTAAATATAATAAAGTATAAAAGAAAATGAAATTTAAATAAATAAATAAATAAAAAAATGGACTTGACACACATTTAAAAACATTTCAACCAATAACTCCTAAGTACATATTTTTTTTATCCCCATGTGGAGCATTTTCAAAGACTGTTCACATTATAAGACATAAAATGAACATTACAAAAATTTATAGCTAATATTTTTTACTACAGTGGGATTAACTTAAAATCAAGAAAAGAAAGAACCTTTGAAATTGTAAAAATGCATAGAAACTAAATAATTTATTCTTGAACAATTTAAAAACTACTGAAGAATTTAAGAATGAAATTTAAAATTCAGTAAAGAGGCAGGATACAAAATCAATATACAAAAATCTATAGCATCTTTATACACCAACAATGAACATCCTGAAGCAAAAATGAAGAAAGCAATCTTGTTCACCTTAGTCTCAAATAACAAAATGCTTGGTGTAAATCTAACAAGAGTCAAAAGACCTCTGCAGGCAAAAACTGAAACAGACAAAATAAATTGAGTATGATACAGAAAATGGAGAGGCATCCCATGTTGATTGGAAGAATCAATATAATAAAAATGTCAATCCTACCCAAACTAAATTACAAGCTTAATTCAATTATGAGAAAACTACCAGTGATGTTCTTCACAGAAATAGAAAAACCAATCATAAAGTTTCTCTAGAATCATCAAAGGTCCTGCATCAGCAAGGTAGTACAGTGCAAAAAGAAAAATGAAATAAAATAGAATGCATCTCCCTACCCGACCTCAGAATATACTATAATGCAGTGATAATCAAAACAGCAAGATACTAGCACAAGTGATACATAGACCAATATAACAGAATAGATAATCCAGAAATAACTCTTAAACATAAAACCAAATCATTTTTGACAAAGAACACAAGATAATTCAGTGCAGAAAAGAAAATAACTTCAACAAATTGTACTGGAAAAACTGGATATCTTCCTGCATAAAAATAAAAAATGTACCAGTATCTCTCAGCTAATAACAAAATCAACTCAAAATTAATCAAAGGCCTAATTGTTAAGTTCAAGCTATAAGAATATTGGTGGAGAACATTGACTAAGATTTCTGAAATCAGACCCTTAAGTATAAACAATAACTCTCGAAACAGATAAGTTATTAAATCAAGCTAAAATGATTTTGCACAATACATAACACAGTAATTAAAGAGAAAAGACAACCCTTGGATTGGGGTAAAATGTTTGTAAGCTATGTCTCAGATAAGGGATTGATAACCAGAATTTATAGGGAATTCAAGAAGCTCACTGTCCCACACACACACAAAAAAACATGAATAATCCAATTCAAAGATGGATAAATGAGATTAACAAACAACTTTTTAAGGAAGGTATATGAATTGCCAAATGCATATAAAAAACTATTCAATGTCTCATTATGGGGGAAATGTAAATCAATATTGGATATCAGGAGAACTTCCCTCTCCAATGTGTTCCATGAATCAAGACACAAATAGTTATGTATTGGGTAGTAGATGGGTCAGGTGCATTAAGAAAGAAATGTTTTATTTCGGTTGCTTCTAGAAGGAACCAATTTTTGACCAAATGAGTAAAGTGAGATTAGGGAGAAGCAACAAACTAGTGGACACATTTATCCTAATAGTTTTGTGCAAGCTAAATAGTCCTATTTACTTTTAGACACATATGGTTTCTTAAGTGTTATTTAACAGTGTATATAAGGTGTAGAATTTCTTTCCTTAATAAACCATGACTTCTTTCCTTCAAGTCTGCTCCCTTCCTTCATCTAGATCATTTTCCATACTTTCTCCTTCCTCTCCTATCTGATTCATGCCAATTTTACCCACAAATCTCATTTATTGAGCATTCTTTCTAGAAAGAATTTTTACAACCCCACGTTCTGGAGTAGACACCTTTACTATCTATTTCTACAGCATTTGGTTTTCTTATTTAATTGTACCAATCACACATTTTTGTAACTGCTTAATTGTCTTTATCCTCATCCAATCTATAATTTCTATGTGGGAAGGAACTCTCTATTTTTGTTTATTTCAGGATTCCCAGTGAGAAGCATGATATTTAGTATGTAGAATGCACTAAGTACTTAATAATTAAATCAATGTCTTAATAAATTTATGAATTGAATTATCTAAAAAAAAAATGAGGGAACCAGCAGTTAGCATAATGGCTATGTTGCTGGACTCCCACGTAGTTGACCGCGGTTCGCGTCTCAGACCCAGTGGCTTAAAACTCACGCCGGGCATGTGTGTGTGCGTGCCCAAGATCCCAAGAGGAGAATGGAGGAGAAGGGATTGCGGCGTGACCATCCCCTCTGGGGGGTGATTTCTCGCTTTCTGTCTCTGTGTCTCTCTCTGTCTGTCTGGCGAGCGCAAAAACCTCTCAAAAAAAAAAAAAAAGACATGGAATCATCCTAAGTGCCCAAGAGCTGATGACTAGAATGAAAAAAATTTAAATGTACACTATGAAATATTACTCACCTGTAAGGAACAATGAAACCCTGTCATTTGATACATGGATGAATATAGAAGATTTAATGCTAAGCAAAGTAAGCCAGAGTGTGAAAGACAAACACTATATAACTCCACTCTATATATCAAATGTCTGCACTCTGTGACTGAAGTGGAAAAATCTGAAGATATAATAATAGAGAAGACAAGTGCAGATACCAGAGACTGGGATGGAATGGATAGTATAATGTGGGGGGTTGGGCTAAGCAAAGACATATTTAACAGAGAAATGTAAGTTATTTGTTGAAAATGATGTATGTACTAATAGTCTTTATTTGCTTGTAAGGTACTGTTTGAATACTTTGAAAAACTGTATTGTGTGTTGTAGTGGTATGTGGCAATTAAATGTACATAATGTATATAAGAAATCATAAAATTTAAATAACAAAAACAACCCAAAATGTAAACTTGAAATAGACTTACTTTTTTTCTATAGGGCACATGCGTTCCACAGAAAGACAGAGACAGAGAAACAGAAAGCAAGAAATCTCCTCCCAGGGGGGACAGCCACACTACAATCTCTTCTCCATTCTCCTCTTGGGCTCTTGAGCACACATCCATGTGCCCAGAGTAAGTTTAAGCCACCAGGTCCCAGACTCAAACCATGGTCAATTACATGGGAGTCCAGCGACATAGCCATTACACCAATTTTTAAGTTAAATAAAACTAAATGCCATTTTACACAACAAATATTACTTTTATGTGATTGTTATTCAAAGAGGTAGCACACAGTAGAAATTGAAATAAAAGCCAAAGTATCTTTAGGCAGTCTAAATATAAAGCAAATTGGCTATAATTAGAGAAAGCTACTAAGGGAATGTGATATGATGCAAATAGTTGTGAACCACAGATTTGTGAGTTCTAGACCTGAGTACTTTCCCTGACATCAAGCTGATGTGAGATCTTAATTAAAATTCTTTTTCCTCTTTGCATTTCATTTTTTTGTCTGTCAAGTGGAGGAATAATACTATACCAGCATTTCTCAAAGTGTATTCTTTAGCACATTCATCCCATAAAATCTTTTGTTAAAGGGACTTTAATTGCCAAACAATTTAAACAATGTCAAATGTTATATCTTTATTTTTCTAAAAAGAATTATTTCACTTAACTTTATTTATTCATTTGTTTAAATTTTACCAGAGAGGGACAGAGTAAAATAGAGAAAGAGAGAGGGAAAGTGAGAAAGCAAGCCACCAGTTCCAGGACTTGAACTGTGGTTTCCCATGTGGGAGTCCAGTGCCCTTAAATACTATGCCATCTACTGTTACCAACACCTTTATTCTTAGAGGTGTATAATACAAATTAGAGTATCAATGGCTTATGAAATTTTTAAAGTGCAGAATACATTTTTTGTTCATTTGATTTTGTTTATTCTATAGGGTGTGTGCACTCACCAGAGAGACAGAGAGTGAGAGAGAAAGCAAGAAATCACACACACACACACACACACACACACACACACACATATACACAAGGGTGGTCAACCTGAAATCTCTTCTCCATTCTACTCTTGGGATGTTTTTGGACCTCACACACATGTGCCTTGTATATTTCTCAAGACTCTGTGTCTGGAACTTGAATATCACAATCAACCATGTGGCATCCAGCCATCCTAACCTCTGCACCACCTTCTGGCCCTACTACATAGTACCTTTAAACTATTTTATCTAATATTTTTGAAAATCTAATCACAGATTTTTTTTAAGTATACTTATTAGCATCACATAGGAATACTGTGCTATAGATCTTTTTTGGAGGAAACTGTATTCTTCTCTGTTTTCTTAAACTGATACTCGTTAAGTCATGCCCAACACAGTAAATGTCCATTGAATTTATGATAGGAAGAAAAAGTGTTTAGGAAAATTATGTACATCTCCATACATGTACATGTACACGTGCAAACATACACACCAAATACCTTCCATCTGCTTCTCAAATTCAACTGCCAAAATAGCTGACCTGAATGAACTTCATCTCCTGAGTTATTGTGCCCTCTTAATTGAGCTAACAGAAGGCAACATCAGAAAGTTTGAAGACAGTGAGATCAGAATTATTATTCTGTGGCTTTCTTTAACAGAACTTGCCTTGAGGTGCTATAGTCTCAATTGAAAAACACTACTCCTTCCTAGGTAGACTTCTGTACAGAACTAACTTTCTTCCAGATTCCTTTTTAAAATTTTTTATACATTTAATCACATGTTTTTGCAGTATACATTTCTTTTTCTAACAAATACCATGCATGTCCTTCAAGACAAAGATATTACTATATACATTATCATCAGCGAATGGTTTCTCATTTTTTGTCAATTAAGCATACTTTTACCAGTTTTTTCATTCCCACTTCCCCTCACTCCCTTCCATACTAAATTTTTTCCCCACATTTTATTGATTTATAGAAGAACTTAAAGGATGGACAAAGCTAGAATCTAGTGACAAGTGCACTGTAATTTTATACTGAAACATTTTTTCTCTCTTCATTACCCCTTTTACTAAAGAGAGGTATGAACTAATTAATTTGCAAAAACAAATTAGGTTAATCTCAATTTAGTCTGTTATTGCACAACACTTCATAAAAATTCAATTTTTGATGCAAGGCAACAGATACTATTATATTATTGAACTTATGCAAATAACCATTCTGCTACAAAATAAGAATGCTCACAAATATTTTCCAATTGCAAAGGGGTCAGGAAGGGAGAAACATTTATGTGTCAATTAAAGAAAATATTTTTCTACAGACTGGTCTCCACTCTACAGCAGAGCTCCATTTCCATCTCCAGGCCCCTGGCCAGCAAGGGATGTTGAAGCAGGGGCACCACTGGTCCCTGCTCCAACTCCAGCTCTCCCAAACCAGGATCCTAGCCTCTATCTTCTTTCTTTTGTTAATTTCCTATTCCTCCCTGCTCCACAGACTGGCCTCCTCTCTGCAGCAGAGCTCCAGTTCCATCACCTGGCCTGTGATGGAACTGGAGCTCCTTCGTACTCTGTTCTTCCCTCTTATGTTGTCCTCTCCTCCTCATGCTCCACCCTGCCAAGGGAACTAGACAGGTCTAGATACACATTTCTGAAATTTCCTAATATTGTCAGGTTCCCTGGGATCCTCCCTTTTACTGAGCCACCTGTGAAAAAAGAGATACTGCTCTTCAGACACGTTATTAGAATACAGCTCTTGGCATCACATTGCTAAACACAACAGAAGCAAAAATTGGGCATACAGCAGTCCACAACAAAAAGGAAACACACTTGCTCCTAGTGGAATAAATGTTCTCCTAAGAGGTATTCAAAAGTGAATATATCTCCCAATGGCTAGGAGTAGAAGAAACTTAGGTCTGAATAAACCAGGAAATATGTTTCCATCAAGAGAATACAGTCACTCCCCTCTATCTTTTGAAAAAAACACAGACATTATGTAAGTGTCAGAAAAAGAATTTAGAACGTTCATGATGACAAAATTCTGAGTTGGAACAAAACAGAGATGATGAACTACAAGAGATTAGAAAGTCCTTCCATGATATAAACGAAGAAATGGCCACTTTGAGAAAGAATCAGATGGAGCTATTAGAGATGAAGACTGGAATACGGAAAATCAAAAACTCTCTTAAAAGTATTAAAAGTCAATTAGATCATGCTGAAAATCAAATATCTGATGTACAGATACAATTTCTGACAGAAAACACCACCATAAAGATAGAGAGAAAATAACAAAAAAATAATCCAAGGATAATATAAGAGAAATACTAAATTCCATTAGACACCCAAACATCCAAAAATTTGGCATTCTAGAAGGTGAAGAAACTAATTAGGGCATGGAAAATCTATTCCATGAAATCCAGGAAGAAAATTTCCCAAGTCTAGAGAGGTACTCAAACATCAAGACCCAAGAAATACAAAAGACCCAAAACAGAATCAACCCCAGAAGATCTTCAGGAGGACGCATTTTAGCTAGACTGTCCAATATCACAGATAAAGTCATAATACTAAAACTGGCAAGAGAGAAACGACAAGTGACTTACAAAGGTCATCCCATCAGGTTAACACCAGACTTCTCAAAGGAAACAATGCAAGCAAGGGAAAAAAAAAATGGAAAGACGTATTGAAAGTTGTTAAGAGAGAAATGATTTCAAACAAGATTACTATATCCTGCAAGATTATCCTTCATATGGGATAAAAAAGATTAAGATATTCTCAGACAAACAAAACCTGAAAGAATTTGCCAAAACCAGACCAGCTCTTCAAGAAACCCTGAAGAAAGTACTGTTCTAGGAAAAACTAAAGACTTAACAGACAGAAACAAAGGAATAAAGGGCAACTAAGACAATGGCCAACTAAAGCATTGGGACAGATCCAGTAACATCAATAATAACATTGAATGTGAATTGATTACATTCTGCAATCAATCAGACTGGCTGAATGGATTAGAAAAAACAGAAACCCTCTATCTGTTGCATACAGGAAACCCACCTCATGGATAAAGACATACATAGACTGAAAGTGAAGGGTTGGAAAAAGGTTTTCCATGCAAATGGGAACCAAAAAAGAGCTGATGTAGCAATTCTAATTTCTGTCAAAATAGGCTTTAAAACAAAAACTGTTCAAAGAGACAAATAAGGGCATTATATTGTAGTAAAAGCGTCAATTGACCAAGAAGATATAACGCTTATAAATATCTATGAACCTAACACAAGAGCACCCAAATACATGAAGGAATGACTATTAGATTTAAAAGGAGAGACAGACTGAAACACACTAATTGCTGGAGACCTCAACACCCCACTATCCCCTCTGGACAGATCATTTAGACAAAAAATAGATAAAGAGAGAAAGGATACAAGTGATACCATAAATCAAATAAATTTAACAGACATTTATAGAACTTTCTACCCAAAAGCTAGATACAATTTTTTCTCACCACAACATGGAACTTTTTCAAAGATTGACCACATCCTAGGACATACAGCAAGCCTCTACAGGTTCAAAGGCATAGAAACTTTATCCAGCATCTTCTCCAGCCATGATGGAATTAGAGTTGATTTTAATTTCAACAGAAATCCTCAACAATACTCAAATACATGGAAACTAAATAACCTACTCCAGAATGACTTCACAACTACTAATGAAATAAAGACTGAAATCAGAAGATTCATGGGAGCCAATGACAATGAGGACATAAGCTTTCATAATCTTTGGGAAACTGCTAAAGCAGTCATAAGAGAAAAGTTCATAGTAATTTGTGCACATAAGAGGAAGACAGAAAGGAGGTGAATTGATTACCTAACATCATGCCACAAATAATTGGAAAAGCAACAGCAAAAATTTAAAAACTCCAGGAGAAAGGAAATAATAAAGATATGAGCAGAAGTAAAGAAAATAGAAAATAACCAAACTATACAGAAAATAAATGAAAGTAAAAACTGGTTCTTTGAAAAGAAAAACTAAATCGAAACACATTTAGAATGACTTATTACAAATAGAGACAGAACCAGGTAAATTAAACCTGCAAATAAGCAGGCAATAGAGCAACAGACATAGTAGAAATACAAAACATTATTAGAGGATAATATGAACAACTATATGACAAAAAAAAAAAACTAGCATGAGATGGACTGATTAATTGACACAAATAATCTGACGAGATTGAGTCAGAAAGATTTAGAAAGTCTGAATAGGCTCATAACAACCCAGGAAATCGAAGCAGTAGTAAATTACTTCCCCAAAAAGAAAAGCCCTGGTCCTGATTGCTCCACCTCTGAATTATACAAAACTTTCAAAGAAGAGTTAATGCCCATTCTGTTCAAGTTCTTTCTAAAGAAACAAAAGGGTGAATCTCTTCCTAATTCATTCTATGAAGCCTCCATCAAGCTTCTACTTAAAACAAATAAGGACAGCACAAGGAAGAAAAACTATAGACCAAAGTCTCTGATGACTATAGATGCAAAGATTCCCACCAAGATACTAGCGAAACGTATACAATCACTTATGAAAAATACTATATATCACAATCAAGTAGGCTTGATTCCAGGAATGCAAGGTTGGTTCAACATAAGCACAACTATAAATTTAATACACCATATTAATAGAAAGAAAGATTAAAAACCATATGATCATATCAATGGATGCAGAAAAAGCATTTGATAAGATACAACATCCCTTCATGATCAAGACTCTCAGCAATATCGACATACAAGCGTCATTTCTCAACACAATAAAAGCTATCTATGAAAATCCCATAGTGAACGTCATCCTGAATGGAGAAATGCTGAAAACATTTCCACTAAATTCTGATACAAGACAAGGATGCCTTCTTTCTCTACTCTTTTCAATATAATACTGGAAGTCCTCACCAAGCAATCAGAAAAGAGGTTGAAATAAAAGGCATTCAAATAGGAAAAGGTGAACCTTTCTCTATTTGCAGATGACATGATTGTATACATAGAAAACCCAATAGTTTCCATAAAAAAAATCCTGGAAGTAATACATGAATACTGTAAAGTTGCAGGATACAAAATCAACATACAGAAATCTATCACCTTTCTATATACTAAAAACAAGCAAACTCAAATAGAACTGAAAAAAATAATTTTGTTTACCTTATCCACAAAAAGCATAAGATACTTAGGAATAAATCTAACCAAAGAAGTTAAAGACTTTCATATTTCCACAAGGAAAACTATGAGAAACTAAAAAAAAAAGAAATTAAAAATGACACAAAAAAGTGGAAGGACATTAAGAATTAATATAATCAAAATGGCAATTCTACCCAATTTATCTGCATATTTAATGCAGTCCCAATCAAAATATCAGACACATTCTTCACAGATCTATAAAAGACAATTCTAAAATTTGTCTGGAATCAAAAACCTCATATTGCCAAAGTAATTCTGCACAAGAAAAGTGGAATGGACAGCAATTCACTCCTAGACCCAAAAATATTCTACAAAGCTGTGATAATCAAAACAGCATGTTACTTGTTCAGAAACAGACACATGTACCAATGGAACAGAATAGAGTCCCCAGAAATAAATTTCCAAACATACATCCAACTGATTTTTGACAAAGTGTTCCAGTCAATCAAGTGGGAAAAGGAAAACCTCTTCAGCAAATGGTGCTGGAAAAACTAGATATCCAGTTGCAGAAAAATGAATCCAAACCCCTACCTCTTACTATTCACAGAAATTACCTCAAGGTAGATAAAAGATCCAAACCTAAGACCACAAACTATAAAACTGCTAAAAAAAAAAAAACACTGAGGAAACTTTGGGAGACTTCAGGGTAGGCAAAGACTTCCTAAGTAACACCTACAAAGCACAGTCAATAATCCCCAAAATAGGCAAGTGGGACTACATCAGACTAAGAAGTTTTTGCATGTCAAAAGACACAGTAATTAGTGTGAATTGACAGCTCTGAGTGGGAAAATATTTTTGTTAACTATGGATCAGATAAGGGTTGATAACCAGAATACAGAAGGAACTCAAGCAGCTGTCTCCAACAATGATGATCAACCCTATTAAAAGATGGGAGAATGAGTTGAAAAAAAAAAAAACACTCTAAGGATGACATATGAATAGCCAAAAGACATGTGAAAATATGCTCAACATCCCTCAGAAGGGAAATTCTGATCAAAATAACAATGAAATACCACCTAACCCCAGTCAGAATGACTAAGATAAAAAATAATATAATAAGTGGTGGCTGCAGTGTGGTGAAAGGTGAATCTTATACTGCTGGTGGAAATGTAAATTGGTCCCACCATTGTGGAGAACAATTTGGAGATTCCTCAAAACTTTACAAATAGAACTTCCATATGATCCAACTCTAGGCCCACCTCAGATGCATATGGTTTCTGGTATCTACCCAAAGAACAGAAGAATTTTTCATCAAAAAAGTGCTTGCACATCGATGTTTATTGCAGCATTATTTACAATTGGTAAGACATGGAACCAACCCAAATGCCCACGAACAGATGAATGGATTGAAAAACTGGCATATATACTCTATGGAATACTACTTAGCCATAAAAAATGAGACCCCGGCTTTTGACAGAAAGTGGATGAATATGAAAGATTCACTGCTGAGTGAAGCAAGCCAGGCTATGAAGGAGAGACAGTGTATGTCTCTACTTAATGTATATCGAGTATCCTTTGTATCTCTTTGGTCTGGATATTTGAATGCCTCCCTAGGTTTGCAAAGTTTGCTTCCAGGATTTAATGGAATGAATTATCAATGGACTGAGTAATTTCTTCACTTTCTGGGATACTGATTATCCTGATATTTTGGTGTCTAATGGTATCTAGTATTACTCTTATATTATTATAATTTTTAGGGGGTTATCTTTTCAGTCTTTTAAGTGAATTTTTCTAGGTCAGAGGTTCTGTCTTCTACATCTGAGATTTGATTTCTGCATGATCTAATCTGCTCTTAATACTTTCAGGGGAGATTTTGATTTCCTGTATTACAGCCTTCATCTCCAACAGTTCCCTTTGTTTCTTTTTTTATGGTGTGTATTTCCTCTTTCAGATCATGGAAGAACTTCCTCACCTCCTGAAACTCACTGTCTCTTTTCTCCTACATTTTCTGTAGTTTGTTGTCTCCTTTCTCTTGCATCTCTGTTAGCTTTGTCAGTATAAATATTTAAAATTTGTTATCTGACATTTCCCTGGGTTCCATTGTACTGTCTGTGAATGATGAAGAACTGTTTTTTCCCCTTGGGGAAGAGATATTTTCTTGATTTTTTCATATTTCTTGTCATCCGATGGGTTATACATTTCTTCCTACCTTCTTGGAGTTAATTCTGAGTATTAGAGGTGTGCAAATGGAGATAATCTGCAATATTTCTGCACTTCCATTTCTCTGATCCTCACCAAGCAAGATGCATGTTTGTCAATAGAACTGGATATTACAAATGCCTCACAGTTTCAAGGAAATAGGTGCACCTGAGTTGAGCTGCAGGGTTTCAACTAAGAATTTGGAGGTGTGTAGAATTAGATGAGCTGTGCTCACTGCAGCTCTGCAATTCTCCCAGTTGCTCAATTTGCAGACTTCCTTCTCTGAATTTTAGTCACTTGTTGCTATATTCACATTTAGCTAATTTATTATAGATTTCTGCTAGTGTAAGCTCATATGCTTCACTTTACTGTGAGGTACTTCTATGCCTATTTCTTCTCTTCTACTGTGTTTTGAAACATGGTATCCACAGACAGGAATTTGAATTTAGATTTAAAAAGACTCCCTTTCTGTAGCAGTTCAGTGAGGGTTGAGGTTTTCTATGACCCTGAAGGTATTCAGAAGTCATTCTGCTGTGCACCTAGACTTGCCTGGACACTAAATGTGTAGGAGGTGAGAAGCAAAGTAAGAAAGTTGGGTAAAAAAAGGAAACAAAGAGGGACCAGTGGTTAGCATAATGGCTATGTCACTGGACTCCCACATAGTCTACCGCGGTTCAAGTCCTGGACCGGTGGCTTAAATTCACGCTGGGTGCATGTGTGTGTGTGCCCAAGATCCTGAGAGGAGAATGGAGGAGAAGGGATTGCAGCATGGCCATCCCCCCTGGGGGGTGATTTCCTGCTTTCTGTCTCTCTGTCTGTCTGGCAAGTGCACACTCCCTATAGCAAAACCTCTAAAAAAAAAAAAAGGAAACAAAGAGAAAAAGACAAGAAAAAAATAAAAGAAAATAATAAAAAGTGAAATTTTTTTTAAAAAAGGCAAACAAATGAGGACCATGTGGTGCACTCTAGTCCCACCTCAGATGCATATAGTTTCTGAAATTAGCAAGAGAAATGAGAGGTCAGAGACAAGAGACAGTATCCACAGATTTTTAAAATATATATGTAAAAGAGAAAAAATTTAAGAGAAAGCGAGAGGGAGAGAGAGAGAGACAGAGACAGAAAGAAGAGAGCACTCTAACTGGATTTTTGCTGGGTGTTCGGTCAGAAGGAGAGGTTTAGAGCGGAGGCTTTCAGGTTAAATAAGTAGGGCTAGGCCTACCTCTGATTCTCATGGGTTCTGGATTTTTGCTGGGTGTTGGGCTGGAAGGATAGGTTTAGGGAAGAGGCTTTGCAGTTAAAGGGGCAGGGCTAGGCCTATTTAAGATGCACATGGGTTCTGGCTTTTCATTGGGTGTTGGCTGGAAAGAGATCCATTTCCCTCCAGATTCCAGCAATTGCTCTCTCTCTACTCCTCACCTAGGGGTAATAACAGCTCAAGGGCTACTACCTTGGCATAATTCCCATTCCTCTGTTATTCTTCTACATTTACCCCCATTGTAAACAACCCCTTACAGAGACGTCTGCCTCGAATTATTCTGTTTTGATTGTGCCACCTGCTTCTTGTTGGGAAACTAATTAATCTACACTGTTTTTGGAAACTTGAGTTTGAGGTTTATATGGAGTCCTCAGACAGATATTTAGTAGCAAGAACCAGGATCAATGATTTTGGAGCTCAGGTAAAATGGCTTAACTATTGTAAAAGTACAGATTTGAAATTCATTTGTTACTGGGGTAAGTTGAAGCTGTGAAAGTGGAAATAATTGCTCAGTTGGAGGAGTCCGACCTGATAGGGCCCCAGGATCTGTGTTGAGCTTTTTGACCTATACCTCTTAGGTCAGGACAGCACTTTGGCAAGGCCGCTGCTGTGCACCCCCCCCCCCGACCTAGGAATAAGACTTAGGTTGAATTAGCATGTCAGCAATGCTGCTTGCTATTTGCTCCAGAAAACTGGTAGCCTTGCTGGGAAGTGACCCCCCCCCATGACTCCCCAATATACTACTATAAAAGAATTACATAGCTCTCTTATACATCCTGAGTATATGATAAAATTTTCCAGGAAGTCCCTCTACTGCTCCCCTTTGCTCTGACCACCTACTGTTAATTACAATGCTTTACTCCAGACAGTCACAATAGAGAGTGTGATAAAGTCACATCTAGGCAGAAATCTTCTTGACCTTTGGAAGGCCCTTCAAGAAGCTTGAGAATAAACTTTTAGGCCAAAACTGGCCCAGAACACCCCTGCCCTCACCAAGTGAAATAGATAAATATATTAGGAATCCTTAAATTAAGTTTTAGATCCCTATAAAACAATATTAGTATCATTCTTTATTAAGATCCATAAGAACTAATATCTCTACTTGAGATTTTCTTTTCTCAGCACCATTCCCGGTAATCACAAGATGGCTGCTGCACCACATCAGCTGATAATCATCTCTGCTTACTGGAACCTCCTAGCAGTTGTCACTCTTCAGAGAGTGATCTCTGAGGGGTGTCTGGCTAAGGACATGCATGAAAAAGGCACCGAGGCCTTTGTCTTCTGTTCACCTGCGCCGCCTCCGACAAGTCAACCCACCCCCACTGAGGCTGGACCCAGGCACTCAGTGAATGGAGAATGAAACAAAGGGCAAACAAAACAGGGAAAAGACAGAAAGGAGGAAATATCAACTTCTGGAAAGCAAATTATTAAGCATAAGGTTATTTAATGTGCAAAGATACAGACAAAAAAGAGATGGACCACTTAAAAGACTATTTTATTTATTTTCTGATTTTATTTTTTAATTTATTATTTATTATTATTTGTACATTCAATCATAACACATCATTAAGTGTTTAAAGAGATTTACCCAACATGATATATTCCACACAGCAGTGAGTTGAGGATACTGTACACAACATCACTAATAGGCAACAAACCATATCTGTGTCCCACAAATGTCTTACTTCTTCATTTTTCCCCAAATTTCTCTTTCTGCACTCTTCCCCTCTCCCACTCTTCTTCCACTTATTCCCAGGCTCCATAACAATTTTCGATGTTTTTATGTCCTCCAGTCTTTCAGTTGCTACCACAGAGTGTAGACAGTCGGTATATATAAAGTGGAGACATAAAATGTCTCTGTCTTATAGCCTGATTGCTTCACTCAGCAGTAAAGCTTTCGTGTTCATCCACTTTCTATCAAATTCCAGGGTCTTATTTTTATTTTATTTTATTTTATTTTTAATTTTTATTTTTTATGGCTGAATAGTATTCCATGGAGTACATGTGTCACATTTTTCAATCAATTCATCTGTGTTTGGACATTTGGGTTGGTTCAATGTCTTAGCATTAGTGAATAATGCCACAATAAATGTAGTTGTGTAAGCACTGTTCTGAGTGAGCATTATCCTGTCCTTTAGGTAGATTCCCAGGAGTAGAAATTCTGGATCATATGGTAGTTAAAACTGAAGATTTTTGACGAGTCTCCATATTGTTCTCCACAGTGACTGGACCAATTTACATTCTCACCAACAATGTAGGAGAGTCCCCTTTCATCACATCTCCACCAGCACTTATTTATTTTTTTTTTAATCTTCCCATTTGACTGGGGTTAGGTGGTATCTCACTGTGGTTTTGATCCACATATCCCTTATAATGATGGATATTGAGCATTTTTTTTCTTTCTTTTTTCTTGAGAGGTTTTTGCCATAGGGTGCGTGCACTCGCCAGAAAAACAGAGAGAGACAGAAAGCGAGAAATCACCCCCCAGGGGGGATGGCCACACTGCAATCCCCTCTCCTCCTTTCTCCTCTTGGGATCTTGGGAACGTACACACACACTCCTGGCATGAGTTTAAGCCACCGGGTCTGGGACTTGAACCGCGATCAACTACATGGGAGTCCAGCGACATAGCCATTATGCTAAATGCTGGTCCCTTGAGCATTTTTTCATATGCTTTTTGGATGTTCCTATGTCTTTCTTAGAAAGTTTTTTTTTTTGGCTTTTTCCTCTTTAATTGGATTAATCACTTTCTCAATGTAAGATGCTTGAGTTCTTTGTGTATTCTGGTTATCAGTCCTTTATCTGAGGCATAGTTAATAAAAATTCTCTCCCATTACAAGGGTTGTCGATTCAAATTAATTACTGTGTATATGTTGTCCAAAAGTGTCTTGTTCTGATGTAATCCCACCTGTCTATTTTGGGGATTATTTCCTGTGCTTTGGGGGTCTTGTTTAGAAAGTCTTTGCCTGCCCCAATGCCACCCAGAGCTTTCCCAGTGTTTTCCAACTGTATTTTTACAGTTTGTGGTCTTAAGCCTAGATCTTTGATCTACTTTGAGTTTATTTTGGTTAATGTTGAGAAATATGGGTTCCAATTCATCTTTTTGCAGGTGGATATCCAGTCTTTCTAGCAAAATTTGCTAAAGATATTTTTCTTTATCCACTGGATTGACTGGTATTCATTGTCAAAGATGAGTTGGCTGTATGTTTTCAGTTTATTTTTGTCACCTCTACTCTGTTCCATTGGTCTTCATGTCAGTTTTTGTTCCAATACCATGCTCTTTGGATTATCAAAGCTTTGTAATATATTTGGAGTCATGAAGAGAGATGCTACCCACTCCACTCTTATTGTGCAGTATGGTTTTGGCAATAAGAGGTCTTTTATGCTTCCAGAAAAATTCTACAATTGTGTTTTCTAAATCTATGAAGAATGTCTCCTGTCATTTGATAGGGACTGCAATAAATAGATAGGTTAATTTGGGTAAGATTGCCATTTTGATTATAATAATACTGCCAATCCAGGATCATGGGATATCCTTCCACTTTTTTGTGTGTCCTTTTCAATTTTTTTTTTGATATTTTCATTGTTTTCCTTATAGAGGTCCTTAACTTTCTTGGTTAGTTTTATTCCTAGGTATCTTATCCTTTTTGTGGTTATGGTAAATGGGATTATTTCTTCAGTTCTCTCTCTGTCTGCTTGTTGTTTGTATATAGAAATGCTATAGATTTCTGTAAGTTAATTTTGTATCCTGACACTTCATGTAATTATTCAAAAAATATTTGTGTATACTATTGGATCTTTTATGTATACAATCATGTCATCTACAAACAGAGATAATTTCAGTTCTTCTTTCCCTGTTAGTATGCCCTTTATTTCCTTCTCTTGTCTGATCTTGTCTGATCACTTTGGCTAGAAGTTCTAGTACTATAATGAATAGGATTGGAGAAAGTGGGCAGCCTTGCTTTTTACCAGTTTTAAGTGGAAAAGCTCAGCTTTTCCACATTCAGTATAATGTTATCTGTCCGTATTTTATAGATGGCTTAAATTTTGTTGGGAAATGATCCTTATATTACAATTTTATATAGATTCTTCATCATGAACGAATGTTGTATTTAATCAAATGCTTTTTCTACATCAATTGAAATGATCATACGATTTTTATATTTCTTTCTGTTAATATGGTGTATTACATTTGTGGTTTTGCACATGTTGAACCACACTTGCATCCCAGGAATAAAACCTACCTGGTCATGATGAATAATCTTTTTATATGCTGTTGAATGTAGTTAACAAGTATCTTTTTGAGAATTTTTGCATCTATATTCATCAGAGGTGTATGTTTGTAGTTTAAATTTTTTGTCCTATCCGTATCTGTTTTGGGAATGAAGATGATAGAGGCTTCATAGAATGAATTTGGAAGGGCCCTTCTGTTTGGATCTCTAGAAACAGTATGAGGATAGTGGTGGTTACCTCTTCTTTAAAATTTTGTAGAATTCAACAGTGAACCCATCAAGACCTGGACTTTTCTTTGTTAGGTGGTTATTTATTACTGAATCAATCTCATGGCTTTTTACGAGTCTATTCAGGCTTTCAATATCCTCCTGAGTTGATCTTGGCAAATTATATGTGTCCAGGAATTTGTCCATCTCATCTAAGTTTTCTTCTTTGTTGGCATATAGGGACTTATAGTATCCTGGAATGATGTTTTGTATTTCTATTATGTCTGTTATGTTGCCCAATTCATTGTAAATTTGATTTATCTGCTTCCTTTCTCTCTTCTTAATTAGTCTAGCTAATGGTGTGCCAATCTTGTTTACCTTTTCAAAGAAGCAGCTTTTTCTTTTCTTTATTTTCTGTATAGTTTATTTTCTATTTCATTTGTTTCTGGTCAAATCTTTATTATTTCTTTTTACCTGGCATGCTTTTGATTTTTGTTGTTTTTCCATTTCCCTGAGGCATAATGTTAAGTTGTCCTTTTGCCACCTTTCCATCCTTTTCTAATGAGCACTAATTGCTAAGAAATTCTCTCTTATGACTGATTTGCAGTGTCCCATAGATTATGGAAACTTGTGTATTCATTATCATTTGTTTCCATGAACTTTTTGATTTCAGTCTTAATCTCTGAAATAGTCATGAAGTCATTCAGAAATAGGTTATTTAGTTTCCATGTATTTGTGTATTTTCGAGTTTTTTTTTTTCCTAAGATTAATAACAAGTTTAATTTCATCAGTTTGAGGAGATGCCAGATATAATTTCTTTTTTTTTTTTTGAGAGGTTTTTGCTATAGGGTACATGCTCTCACTGGAAAAACAGATAGACACAGAGAGACAGAAAGCGAGAAAATACCAGATATAGTGTGTGTGAAAGAGGAGGGTCTGAGGAAGAACATTTAGAAGAAAAATAGGCAGGCAAAGCATTAATGGCACAAAGAAATGTGATATTATCTGTTGAAGATATTTTGTAGTTTTATCAACTGTACTAGGGAGAAATGTTCACCTGTTGAAGTATCCATTGTGTAAGACAAATAATAATGTGATTGAATGTATAAAAGAAAATGAAATAAAAAATACTCTGATCAAGAGACACAGACTTACTGAATGGATTAAAAATAAGAAACCCTCCATCTGCTGCCTACAAGAACCACATCTCCAGGAGATGAGGAAATTCTTGCAAGATCTAAAAGAAGAATTATACACTTTAAGAAAGAATCAAATAGAACCATTAGAGATGAAAGCTATAATACAGAACGTCAAAATCTCCCTTGAAAGTATTAAAAACAGACTAGATTATACAGAAAATAGAATCTCAGATGTAGAAGGAAAAATTCCTGGCCTAGAAAAATCCACCATGAAAACTGAGAAAAATGACCCCAACAATGAGAATAATATACGAGAAGTACTAGATACCATCAAACATGTAAACATCTGGATAACTGGCATCCCAGAAAGTGAAGAACTCATAAGGGCATTGATAATCTATTCCATGAAATCCTGCAAGAATACTTTCCAAACCTAGAGAGGCACTCAAAGCTCCAGTCCCAAGAAATACAAAGTACCACAAATAGAATCAATCCAAGAAGATCTTCTACAAGACACATTATAGCCAGACCAAAACCACAGAAAAAGACAAGATAATAATATTGGCAAGAGAGAAATGGTGAGTTACCTCAAAGGATATCCTATCAGGCTAACAGCAGGCCTCTCATTGGAAACAATGTGAGCGAGGAAAGAATGGGAAAATATATTCAAAGTGTTAAGGGAAAAGCAATTGCAACCAAGAATACCTGTACCTGGAAAGATTATTTTTCATGTGGGAAGGAATGATAAGAGCAGTCTCAGATAAACAAAACCTGAAAGAATTTACCAGCACCATGCCAGATCTCCAAGAAGTTCTCAAGGGAGTGCTATATCAGGAAAATTAAATACACACAGAAATAATAGTTCAAAAACTAAGAAAATGGTCAATTTATTCATAGGGGCAGTCTGGAGTTGAATATTATATCCCAGAATTTGTTCTGGAAGATCGAACCACAACAGAAGATAAATTAAGTACATGAGACTGAACTGGTTAAATAGCATTCTGTGACTTTTGACTAAAAAATATTGTTTCTTTTCTTCTAGGCTTTGTTGTCTGGTTTTAAGAGTTTTATCCTATCATGAGCTGTTGATAGGTTCATGTACCTACTATTTGAACAGAATACTAACCTGTTTCCAGGCTTTAATTTTTAAGCAAATTTTCTTATCATTTCAAAACTGATTTTCTTGAAATTACGAGCTGAACTTGCTATTGAAAGTGGTTAGATTATTTAAGAAATTGTGTGATTCATAAAATGTGGGGGGAAAGGAATGGAAGACAACTGTAGACACCAGAGATAGTGTGAGAAGAGGGTGAGAAAGGGCAGGGGATCA
>NW_006207201.1:34960-35732 GCF_000334495.1 Tupaia belangeri chinensis
ATTTTTTTTTTTTTATGGCTGAATAGTCCATTGACTTTATGTGCCACAGTTTTTTTTGTTGTTTTGTTTTGTTTTGTTTTGTTTCCATTCATCTGTTCATGGGCATTTGGTTGTTTCCATGACTTAGCAATTGTGAATAGTGCCACAATAAACATCGAGGTACAAGCACTTTTCTGATTAAGTATTCTTCTATCCTTTGGGTATATACCAAGGAGTGGGATTGTTAGATCAAATGGTAGTTCTATTTGTAGATTTTTGAGGAATATCCAAATTGTTCTCCACGGTGGCTGGACCAACTTACATTCCCACCCACAGTGGAAGAGAGTTCCCCTTTCACTACACCCCAGTCAGCACTTATCATTCTTTGTTTTTTTTAATCATAGTCATTCTGACTGGGGTTAGTGATATCTCATTGTTGTTTTAATCTGCATTTTCCTTACAATGAGGGATGTTGAGAATATTTTCATATGTTTTTTTAGCTATTCTTATGTCATCTTTACAGAGTGTTTTTTTTTTTTCAACTCATCCCCCTATCTTTTAATAGGATTGATCATCTTTTTTCAGAACACCTGTTTAAGTTCCTTGTGAATTCTGGTTATCAGTCCCTTATCTGACGTATAGTTTATAAAAATATTTTCCCATTCTGAGGGATGTCTATTCACACTAATTACCTTGTCCTTTGCCATGCAGAAACTTCTTAGTTTGATGTAATCCCACTTGTCTATTTTGTGGATTATCAACTGTGCTTTGGGGGTCTTATTTAAGAAGTCTT
>NW_006207201.1:35755-44800 GCF_000334495.1 Tupaia belangeri chinensis
ATTTAGATCTTTGATCCACCTTGACTTTATTTTTGTCAGAGATGAGAGGTAGGGGTTCAGATTCATCTTTCTGCAAATGTAAATCCAATTTTTTCAGCACCATTTGCTGAAGAGGTTTTTCTTTTCTCCCTGGATTGACTGGTATCCCTTTTCAAAAATGAGTTGACTGTATGTTTGGGAATTTATTTCTGGGGAGTCTATTTTTTTTCCCATTGGTCCACATGTCTGTTTCTGTGCCAGTAAGATGCTGTTTTGATTACCTCAGCTTTGTAGTATATTTTAGCTCAGAGACTGAGATGCCGCCCACTCCACTCTTCTTATGCAGAATTGCTTTGGCAATATGGTGTCTTTTATCATTCCAAATAAACTTTATAATTTTCTTTCCTAGATCTGTGAAGAATATGTCTGGTACTTTAATTGGCATTGCATTAAATATGTAGATTAATTTGAGTAGAATTGCCATTTTGATTATATTAATTCTTCCAATCCAGGAACATGGAATATCCTTTTACTTTTTTGTATCAGTTTCAATTTATATTTTTATCTTCTCATAGTTTTCCTTGTGGAGGTCTTTAACGTCTTTGGTTAGATTTATCCCTAAGCGTCTTATACTTTTTGTGGCTATGGTAAATGGAATAACTTTTTTCAGTTCTATCTCAGTCTGCCTGTTGTTCGTATGTAGAAATGCTGTAGATTTCTAGATATTAATTTTGTATCCTGCAACTTTACTGTATTAATTTATTACTTCCAGAAATTTCTTCATGGAAACCATTGGGTCTTCTATGTATACAATCATGTCATCTGCAAAAAAAGAGTTTCACCTCTTTTTTTCTATTTTAATGCCTTTCCATTAACATTCAATGTCATTATTGATATTTCCAGACTTATCTCTACCATTATGTTGGCCATAGCCTTGGATTTTTGTTTGTTTGTTTTGTTCTCTTATTGCTGTCTTTAGTTTTCTTGTTATACTACTCCTTTCAGAATTTCTTGAAGAGTCAGTTTCGAGTTGGTATATCTTTTAGGTTTTGTTCATCCAAAAATGTTTTTATCTTCTTTTCCTATATAAAGTTAATCTTGCCAGGTATATTATTCTTGGTTTATATTGTTTTTCATTCAACACTTTGAATACATTTTCCCATTCTTTCCTTGCACTGTATGCAATATAAGGTCCAGTATTAATTTGATGGGATAACCTTTTTTAAGTGACTTGACAAATGTCTTTTGACAATCTTAGTATCTTCTCTTTATGGTTTTGGCCAATTTTGCTATTATGTGCCATGGAGAAGATCTTCTTTGTATTTGTTCTATTTGGTGTTCTTTGTGTTTCTTGGGTCTGAATGTTTGAGTGCCTTTCTAGACTTGGAAAGTTTTCTTTAAGGATTTCATATAATAGATGATCAATGTCCTTATTAGTTTCTTCACTTTCTGAGATACCAATTATTCAGATGTTTGTGAATTTCATGGTATCTAGCATTTCTTGTATATTATCTTCAGTTTTCTTGGCTGTTTTCACAGTATTTTTAATATATTTTTATAAGGCAGAGATTTTGTCTCCTAATCCTGAGATTTTATCTTCTGTATGGTCTAGCATTTTAATAATTTCAAGGGAAGTTTTGATTTTCTGCATTACAGGCTTCATATCTCACAGTTATGTTTGATTATTTTTCATGGTGTCCAATGCTTCTTTCCTATTATAGAAGGATTTCCTCATGTCTTGGAGCTTGGTGTTTGCTCTCTTTTGCATCTCACTGTATTTTGTTACCATAAATACTCTAAAATCTTTTTCTTTCATTTTGCTCATCTAATTTTTTCCTACATGGAGATGAATTACAGTGTCTCCTTGCAGGAAATGTATCACTTGATTCTCTCATCCTCGAGGGTCTCCTTTGATTTTTAGTCATTTGGTAATGTATTAAATTTTGGATAATTTGTTGGAGAAGTATTCTCTGTCTGTGAGCTCATGTGTCTTCCTTACTGTGAAATAATTCAGTGCTCTTTTCTCCCTTCTCCTTTGTCCTCTAGTGTGGGAATCACAGAAGAGATTTGAAATCAGATTTATGAATGAGGATTTTACAATTTTTACAACAAATACAGTGAGGGACAAAGAATTCTATAAAACTCACAGTGTTCAGGTGTTTAGCTACTATGCAACTAGTCTTCTCTAGACAGTGAGTAATAGCTGAGCAGTAAAATAGAAAAGTAAGGTAAAAGAAAACAGAAATTAGAAAACAGAAATAGGAAGAAAAGCAATGGAAAATGTTGGACAGAACTAGACCAAAAAGAGGAGAAAAAAACAGAAATCATATGGCAGAAAGTAAAATTGGGTTAAAACGTGAAAACCGCACAGTGCAAAGGTGTAGCAGAGGCAGAAATGGAGATGCTGGATGCTTTCTGTCATAGATGAGGAAAAAAAGAGACAAATTAGCAAGAAAAATGTGCAAGGAGGGGAAAAATAGTTTTCAGAGACAGAGAACAAGAGGGAGAGAGGGACTTAACTGCCTACTTCACTATCACTGGAGTCTGGAAGAGGGGAAGCCCTTACTGGGGGATGGGATCTTCACAGCCATGAAGCTGATTCTAGAAGGAGCAGCAGAGGCAGATATGGAGATGCCTGGATAGAGTCTGTCCTAAGTGAGGAAAAAGAAACAAATTCTACTTTCTTATACATTGAATCATTGTATACCATTACAGCTTGCAGAATTAATTTTCACAGCATGAATACACGGTATATTACATAAGTTAAAGATATTATCAGACAGATTACCATCAACAGATAATTTTCCTTGGTTGTGTCCCTTAAATGTTTTGCTTCTTTCTTTTTCCCCTTGATTCCCTTCCTCTCACCCTCCTCCATTTTCCACCCTCCTTCCATACTATCTCTAGTATCTGCAATTATTTTATGTAGACTCTATCTGCCCATAGAAAAAAAATTCTGGTGACTTGAGTTTAAGGTCCTTCATATTCTGGTGGTATTTGGTCTTTCCTGGATACATACTGTCAACTGAAATTTCTCTCCCATCATGTCTTTTTCTGTGTGCACAATGATTCCCCCTCCATCCTAATTCACATATTTTCCTTCTAGATGCTAACATGATTGATTAAGCTATAATTTATTATTTTTGCTTTAGGAAGAGACATATATTTTCTCTTAATGTTATGTCTGTTCATTTTATTGGCCAACCTTTGAGATCTGGGATTATTCTATTGCACTTGTATAGACCATAAAATCACTGTGTGCTCCCTGCAATACTAATTTACAAGAAATAACCCAGATTTTATTATTGTTGTAATAAAAAAAAATCTTGACCTGTAAGAATTTAGGAACAAATTAAAGGAGAAGGTGCCACATGGAGTCTTAAAATATTCCTGGATTAGCAATTAGAAAATCTAGATTCTGGATTCAGAAATGAACCAAAATTCACTAAATTTTGACCTAATTTTTCTCATACCTTACATAAAATACTTGAATTAGACTGGTATTGGTATTTTTCAAAATATTGCTTAATGCTCTAGGGAATTATCTCAGAAGATATTTGTAGAAGCAAAGGCAGACTGAAAAAGTGAACTCTGGGGCCATATGCATACTCTTACAGAGTAGCTCAAAATTTTTTCTTGTAGAACTTTGATTTCATGAAACATTTTTATCTGAAAGACTTCATTGCAACTTTATTGCAAACCTAAACAAACAGCCAACCAACCAACAAAAAATATCCCAGATGATTTCTGAGACCTCTTCTAGTGTTGCTTGTCTAGAAGTATAAAGATGAAGCCATAGATAAATGTCCTACCTATAGAGAACTTCTTGTGAGATTCTCCTTCTTGCTTCTGGACATAGTCAATATGCAGACAGAAAAAGGTCACAGCTGGCCTTTTGTATGTTGCTGGTGGAAATGTTATTTGCTTGACCACAATCTCCTGGTTCCAGGACTGCCTCATTCTGTTTTAATCCTGATATCCAGCTTTGCAGTGACAGAAGGGGAGGTAATACTTTATTATCATGGGCTTTTTACCCCTCTACTGTTGTGTATTAATCAGAGCTATGTGGGAGAGAGTTACTATTTAGGTAAGATGGGCCTGTCTTCAAACATGGAATGCAAACAAACTTGAAATGTTTCTCTCACCAAACTGGGCTTCTAATCTCTCTCTTCCCATCTTTATTTATTCTTCTATTAATTTTGTGGTTGGAAAAATTCGAAATATAAATGAAATCTACCCCAGCTGGTCATGATCTCCAGCTAGATTCTAAATTACAAAGCACTGTGTTCCTGTCACCTTTTGCTATATATCTGTATTCTCAAAAGTGAATAAGGGAAGGGTAAGCCTTAGCCTATGCCCCCTAATAGGACTCACCATGCTGGATGTGGTGAAAACTGCACCAGAGAAGACAACAGAGAGAGAATATTTGTTTTAGCAAGGAAAGTAGTGCAGAAAGATAAGCTTGTACTGAAAAAATCAATTGGTAGACAGGAATGTGGTTTGCAAAGCAGACCAGAGGAAGAGAGAGAGACACTAAATAAGAACATTCAGAAATTAGATCACCACTGACTCTAAAGGCACTTTTGAAAGGAAAAAAGAATTTAGGGTTCAAACTGCTGAGAGAGTCCATGAAAACAGGCACAAACTTTATGTCAGTGGATGCAAGGGTTTTACAGGGTTGCTCTCCTTTATCCCCTTATTCACACCTGAGGGACTCAGAGAGAAAGGGCTGCAGCTTAAGACTGGAATCTTCTTGGATTCTATCATGCAAGCTTTTGAGCTTTTCCAGAGACCAAGACTTGCAAGCATGTTCTCAGAAATAATTCACATTCATTTCAGTAAGCACTGGATTGTGTGCCTATGAAGTGCCACATCATGTGCTAGGCCAAGAGGCTTATGGTCTAATAAAAGAAATCATAGACACAAAATTCAACACAAAGCAGTAAGTGGAGTTAACAGTGCTTGGAATAACATATCACAGAAGTGTAAAGAGGGGACATGGACTGAAAGAGACATCGTTTCATAGAATATCATAGATGGAAAGAAACAGAGCACATACAGTTCTCTGTGTAGAAAGGGGAAAGTGGGGTCTAGAATACTCAAAGGGTTTACCCAAGGTCTTAGAGCCAGTCAATGGCAGAGAAGGACTTCTAATTTAGAGAATCAGAATCTGTCATCATTCTGTATAGATATTAAAATGTTTGATTATGAATTAACCCAGAATTTTGGCCTGAAGAAACATAAATGAAAAACTGGTTAGAGGTTGCAACAATGTAAAGGACATGACTGTTTATCTCCTTGAAGAGTACAGTAGATCTGTTTCTCTCTGTTCTTTCTTATCCTCTTATAGGCACCACATAAACAGGTCCTACAATAAAATCTTCCATCATCTATCAGTATAGTAGTACTAGGAGGTCCCAAGGTTATCATTCCAGAAGCAGTGGAATTTGATTGGGAGGCCAGGAGTTTCCCTACTCTCTCTTCCACTTCAAAAGTTGTGGTTACTGGGAACCAGCAGTTAGCATAATGGCTATGTCACTGGATTCCCACGTAGTCGACCGTGGTTCGTGTCCCTGACCGGTGGCTTAAAACTCACGCTGGGCGCGTGTACATGTGTGCCCAAGATCCCAAGAGGAGAATGGAGGAGAAGGGACTGCAGCATGACCATCCCCCCTGGGGAGTGATTTCTCTCTTTCTGTCTCTATGTCTGTCTGTCTGGCGAGCACACACGCCCTATAGCGAAAATCTCGCTCTCAAAAAAAAAAAAAATGTGGTTTCTAATTCTCTCAGGGCAGGGCAAAAGTTGAAAAGTTTTTCTAATCTTATTCAATTTAAAGGTTTCATATCCTTTTCAGGTAGTCATTCATCCCCTTCTTGTACAGCTTCAATAATATGGAGTACATTCTCTTCAAAGACAGATTTCCATATCAGAATAAAATAGAAAACTCCAACTTATGTTCAATATAATTATTTCTGTGAAATTTCTACCCCTTGGAGACATTACCCTTAGTTTTGTATTTTCTACTTTTCAGAGATTTGAAGATCATCATATGTCATCTTTACTTTTATTTTCTCCGGGCTCAAAAGTCTCATAATCTTCAATTGTTTCTCACAAGATGTAGTGTCTAGCCTTCTCCATTGTGATTATCTAAATTCATTCTTGCTTAGGCTCAAGGAGAAAGTGTGGAGAAATATACTCTTTTGCATGTTGCTGGTGGAAATGTTATTTGGCAGAGATTAGGATAGGATAATTTGAAAACATCAATACATACTTTAAATACATGTACCCTGTGACTCAGGAATTCAACTTCTAAGACTATCCTATAGAAACAGCGTAAGTATGGATACATAGGTAGGTCGATAAGTAAATAGATGACTAAATAGATGATATTATTTTTTGTTATAGTAAAAGCTTTTAAAAGATTAGTGCCTTTAGATTAGGATAGGATAATTTGAAAACATCAATACATACTTTAAATACATGTACCCTGTGACTCAGGAATTCAACTTCTAAGACTATCCTATAGAAACAGCGTAAGTATGGATACATAGGTAGGTCGATAAGTAAATAGATGACTAAATAGATGATATTATTTTTTGTTATAGTAAAAGCTTTTAAAAGATTAGTGCCTTTTAAAAGCTAAATAGGTACTGTATTATTTACTTTTGTAAAAAATTCAAAATTATATGTAGGTATATCTATATGAAACATAAATTTTATAGGCATTAGAAGAATCAGAAAATATAAACCCTAAATTACCTTCAAGAAATGTGGTTGGAGGTGAACAATTTTATCTTTTATGAATTTCTGCATTGGTTTCAATTAGTATAAATTACTTTTGCAAATGAAAGTAAGTTAAAATTATAAAATAAAAAAGATTTTCTAAAAAAAGAAAAGAAAACAATCCATCCCTTTTCCTTCATTATTCATAAGAGTCATCCCAGAGGTATCTATACAAATACAGGCATAATAAGATAAATTGAGTATGGACCCCAGAGCCAGACTGCCTGAGTTAAAATCCAAGCTCTTCTGTTTAGTAGCACATGACCCTGGATACTTACTGCCATTATAATCCAGTTTCCTGTTTTGTAAAATGGGTATAATCAGTATTTATCTTGGGAACCAGCAGTTAGTGTAACGGCTATGTTGCTGGATTCCCACGTAGTTGAACGTGGTTCATGTTCCAGACCCAGTGGCTTAAAACTCACACTGGGCGCATGTACATGTGTGCCCAAGATCCCAAGAGGAAATTGGAAGAGAAGGGATTGTGGTGTGACCATCCCCCCTGGGGGGTGATTTCTTGCTTTCTGTCTCTATGTCTCTCTCTGTCTGTCTGGTGAGCACACGTGCCCTACAGCGAAAATCTCTCAAAAAAAAAAAACAGTATTTATCTCATAGAGTTATTCTGAAGATTAAATAATTTAAGAAGTATAAAGCACTTAAATGATGACTAGTATATAAGGAAAGTTTAACAGATAGAAGTAGCAATTATAATTATTATTTCTTATCATCAGTTATACTCTTATCATTTGAGTTGCCAAGATTTCTAATTCCAAACATTTCCAGAGTCTTCCTTTTTCTGACTCAAAATTAGGTTAATTACTGAGTCCTAAATTCTATTAGGTCAAGACACATACAATTCTCATTTATTCCCAACATAAAGGATTGTATGTCAGTCCTTTCATATAGTTTAACCCAATACCCTCTCAGGATTTCATAAACCTTTTCATTTTATTTTTTTTTTTGAGAAGTTTTTGCTATAGGGCAAGTGTGCTCACCAGAAAGACAGAGAGAGACAGAGAGATAGAAAGCGAGAAATCACCCACCAGGGGGGATGGCCATGTCGCAATCCCTTCTCCTCCATTCTTCTCTCGGGATCTTGGGCACGCACTGTCCCAACCCGGGGGACAGTCGAACAGGTTTCCTGAGGGAAGGAGTGAGAGACGGAACGAACGATGCAGTGTTACAACATGGAGACGATGCAGTGTTACAACTCTTCAGGGTCGTCTGTTTATCGTGGGCAGCACGGAGATGACACAGTGTTACAACTCTTCAGGGTCGTCCAGAGACAATGCAGTGTCACAGCTCTTCAGGGTCTTCTGGATACGACACGGTGTTACAACTCTTCAGGGTTGTCTGGCGATTGTGGGCCAGGGATCGTGGTTATATACATGTTGGTGGGCAGCGATTGGTTGAATGAAGGATTGTAAAAGATGGGTTATGATTGATTGCTTTTGTGGACCAATCATGAGGTGCTGGATATGCAAATCTGAGGGATTCTAAGCTCATTAATTTGCTATGGGAAGTGGCCCATCAGTGTATGGTTTTGAAGGTGAGGTTTCAAAGGGGAGCCAATCATGGCCTTTGGCATTGTGTAATTGTTTGCTCTCTGAGAAACCGGCAATATTTGCTTGCATGCAGTCACCCACATATCCCCCTTCTCTGTTTTAATTTGAGAGATGAGAAAAAGCCTGGGGGAATCGTGCCTGTCTTAGGTTGGAGTCGTTTATGGAACCATACATCCATTCTTACCCGTCATTGGAGAGTCCCATAGCTATGATGGGCCTCCTGTCTTAGGTGGAAGGACTGAACAGTTATTGGGTTCATCAGAGTCTCTTACCCGTCTTTGGCTAACTGATCAGCACCTTAGGCGAGACCAGTATAGGGGGGTTGGTCGTCTTCCATAAGGGAGTCAATTTGTTGTTTCAGGAATGACATGCACCTATTAAATATAACAGGTCCCAGTGAGCAAACAATTAAAAGGCTAATGGACAGGCCAAGTAAGGGGAGCAGGAAAGGGAGGAGACCGTTCCAGGCAGACCATCTTGAAGATGATGTACTTTGTCACAAACGGTGCCGGACTTGTTGGCATAAAAGCAGCAGCATTTCTGTAAATCAAGACAGAGACCCTCCCCCCACACCGTTCTGCCAGGAGGAGATTTAAACCTCATCTATTTTGAAGAACCACCTCAGCTGGGGAATTTAGTTGGTCTGAGATAAGACCCTCAGCGACTTGGCATAGATGGAGAGAATAACCCAAGCCAGTGGAGCCGGCAGCTGGTCGC
>NW_006207201.1:45115-47291 GCF_000334495.1 Tupaia belangeri chinensis
GTGTGAGCCAGCCCTCAGTGATAGCTTCAACTATAGCTAAGATATATGGAGCATTAGCTCTGTATTGGGTGACCACCACCTTAATTTCTTTTACCATTTTAAAGTTAAACCCGCTGTGATGGCACCAAACCTGTCCTTGGGGATCTGTAGTTTCTGTAACAGGGAATGTCTCAAAGTCTGTTGTATGTGATCCCTGAACTAGTTTTGTTTCTTCATCTGTATTGGTTTTTAGTTTCTCTAATTGTGATACAAAAGGTATCTGCATGGATAATATTAAACCCACAATGTAGAAAGTGCTATATGCTATGTAGACTCTTTTGCTATATCTCTGCATCAGTAACAACACAAACACATGCAGTGGAATAAGGTTTATGATAAACACATAACCACCCCAAGCAAAGACCATAAAGAAATATGATAAACAGCAACACATTGTCCAAAAAACTGACTCAGTTTTTGACTCGTTTTTCTTTGGCTCTTGTAGAGCCTTAAGGTTGTTTTTCTTTTTTAGTTTTTTGGATTTTGGGGGTTTTGTCTCGCCTTTGGGGCTTTTAACTTCTTCCTCACTATCTAGGGAAATAAGATCCTCTCCTTGTTCTTTTTCAATTTTAGAATCCTTGGTTATATCGACCATAGTGGCAAGGGCTCTTTTAAGTCCTGAATGAATAGTTTGTGCTGACTAAGCTCTTGTTCATGCTGTCTAACTTCTTGTTCGTGCTGACTAATCTCTTGTTCATGCTGACTAAGCTCTTGTCCCATTATTACCCTTATTACTTATGAGTAAGCAACTTTTGTTACTTACCAGGACGATTCTCTGCCGTCCTCTTCTGCGGCCTTTCTAGGGACAATTCTCTGCCACCCCTCTTGGACGATTCTCTGCCATCCTTTCTCAGGACGATTCTCTGCTGTTCCCTCCTGGACGATTCTCTGCTGTCCTTCTTGGGATGATTCTCTGCCATCTCCTTCTGTTTTCCACCACAGCCTTTCTCTTTATTTCGGTGCTCAGGACGATTCTCTGCCATCCCCTTCTCGGGTACTTTTCACTGGATCCTTCATACTTAGGGTTTCTGTTTGGGCACCATGTGTCCCGACCTGGGAGACAGTCGAACAGGTTTCCTGAGGGAAAGAGAGACGGGACAGATGACACAGTGTTACAACACAGAGATGATGCAGTGTTATAACTCTTCAGGGTCGTCCGTTTATTGTGGGCAGCATGGAGATGACACAGTGTTACAACTCTTCAGGGTCATCCAGAGACGATGCAGTGTCACAACTCTTCAGAGTCTTCTGGAGACGACGCAGTGTTACAACTCTTCAGGATCTTCAGGATTGTCTGGCAATCATGGGCCAGGGATCATGGTTATATGCATGTTGGTGTGCAGTGATTGGTTGAATGAAGGATTGCAAAAGGTGGGTTATGATTGGTTGCTTTTTGTGGACCAATCATGAGATGCCGAATATGCAAATCTGAGGGATTCTAAGCTCATTGATTTGCTATGGGAAGTGGCCAATCAGAGTATGGTTTTGAAGGTGAGGTTTAGAAGGGGAACCAGTCATGGCCTTTGGCATTGTGTAATTTTTGCTCGCTGAGAAACCGGTAATATTTGCTGGTGCGCAGCCTCACACAACGCATGCACACGTGCCCGGCATGAGTTTAAGCCACTGGGTCTGGGATTTGAACCATGGTCGACTACATGGGAGTCCAGCAACATAGCCATTACGCTAATTGCTGGTCCCCATTATTTTCTTAATTAGCTGATTATGCTTGGACTGTTATAGCAGTTGGACTTCTAATTGGTCTCCTCAATCCCTTTTTCTCTTCCTACAAACTGTCTTACATATACTCTTGATAGATTCTTCAGCCTAAATCTTCTGATCATATTTCATCAAGCTCACAGACTACCAATGGCTTCTTACTTATCAGAAAATGACCCTTCATGCCCTTTTATGACATGATACACATAATAGAAAATGTAACATGCATAATACCCTCAAGAACATACTCAAATTTTGGCTTATTCCAAAACAAATTCTAAAAGTAAGTACAATAAATTCACTGCAGATTTTTTGGGGGGATGTGTTATTTATAGAAGCATTTTATAAGTTTGTGAGAAATGAAGTCAAACATTTAAATTAATTTGACTATTGTGAATAATGCCAAAAGATATTGGATTTA
>NW_006207201.1:47365-51481 GCF_000334495.1 Tupaia belangeri chinensis
CTGGTTCTGGGGGTTTAAAAAGCATACCAGGTATATGTATGCATGCCCCAAGTCTCAAAAAAAAATGGAAAAGTGGAGGCAAAGGAATTATAATGTTGTGACCAACCCCCATTGTGGGGAGGCCAGCCCTATCGTGTCTATATCATCTATATCTATATCTATCTATAGATACACACACACACACACCTGATAACTTCTAGTGTTTTCTAGTGTTTCAAACTAATTTTCATCCATAATTTTATTACTTTTTTTAATGGAAAACAATGCTGACTAATGTAATCTGTCAACTTCTAGGCAACTTGCTCAGGATTTTATTTAAAATGTCTTTAACTTGCTTGAATTTGTTAATCAAGTGAGACATGACTGGGCACTACCCCCCCAAATTTTTTTTCCACAAGTCAAAATAAGCCTCAAATTTATAAAATCACCTTAGTGTTTTTAATCATTTATCTTTTGTTCATTTATTGGATACATACTGTATATTGAACAATGTGTTTTTTGTGATCTTATTAACAGAAATATTTAGTCTCATTCTCAATCATTTACAAAATAAACATAGAGGTGTTAGACACCCTTTATCCATCTTTTCTTTATTCCTATTAAGGAATGTACCCATGTTAAAGGCCAAAAAAGTGAAGTTATTACAATCATAGTAACCTTCTATGGAATGAATCAAATATAAAACTGGGTAAGTATAAACGGTGAGAGTTTTATGTAACTCTCAGGACAGTATATTGAAAAACAAGTTAGTAAAGATGGTCTTATTATAGGATAACCCTGAGTCTACTTTTTCTGATTTTCTTTGTAGGTAAATAATTTGCAAACTTTAGTACTTTAACTCTTATTGGTAACAGATTACTTTTGACACATCAGTGGGTTTCAACACTGGGTCTGGTCTTTTGAATAAAGTCCAAGTCCTTTTGGCTGACCTTCCCTAGTGACTGTGCTCTGGTCGTCATTTTATGTTAGTGCCCATCCCATACCTGAGTACCAGTGCTCTAACCAAGTGAATCTCCTCACTACTCCCTAATCTCATTAAGCCTCAGTACTTTCTTTTAATATCAAGGACCAGTGTTGGAGCCAGAATTTTATTCCAGGCAGGCAGTCTGGCTCCAGAGTTTGTGCATTTAGCCTTGTAGGTACTGTTCTACTGTCTCAAAGTTTTTGCATTATAGCACTTGCTGTCTAGAATGGGAGAAAGATAGAATGTCTCGTTCCTGTGCATTTGTGTTCTCTAAGAAAGCTTGCATGCAATAGGTCTAGCCAGTTAATGTGTACTGAATCAATATGCTAGCTTGCTAGTATGGTAAAAATATAACCAGCACCCTAAAATAAATGATTAAAGTTTAGGAAAGCTACATTAAAAATTATACACAATGTATTTTTATATCAGGGAAAGAAAAGTAGAGTACACATAGAGTACATTTTGTCTCTTCCATTTCTTTATTATTTGAGACTGAGCAAATTGAATGAGTAATGCTGTCTCTAACTTCAATATGGGAATAAACTTTCAACAAGGTGGTTGTAAGGATTTTAAAAAATCATAATGTATATTAAACAACTACTACAGTGCTTGACAGTTATTAGGAGGCCTAGACATAATTTCCACCCTCATTCTATCCCTTTAATACTGGGTTCTTAATGTGGGACTAATAACAGGAGAGGATTATAATAGACATTGGGATACTTAGATTCTGACCAGTGGCTTTGGGAAGGCAAAATTAGCTTATTAAAAGTCAAGCAGTTGTAGAGTAGATTATTTCCTAAAATATGGGAATTATTACTGCCTATTTTCTGCTACTAAGTCTGTACACCAAATAGAGAAATCAAGTCTTGTCTATTCTATTACATTAAGTTTTTCAAATATTCCTTCATTTTTAAATACCTACTATCCCTCACATAGGTGGTTGCAAATGTCTCCTAATTAGTTTTCCTTTCATCTTGCCCCTCTTCAATTCACTCTCCTTACTGTTGCCAGAGTGATCTTTCCAAAGAGCAAATCTGATCATCCCACTCTCTGACTTAAAAACCTTCAGTAGTGGGACCATCAGATGACATAATGATTGTCACTGGACTCCCACATAGTCAACTGTGGTTTGAGTTCTGAACCTGGTGGCTTAAAACTCATGGAAATGTGGTATTATCTGTTGAAGATATTTCATAGTTTTATCAATAGTACTAGGAAGAAACGTTCACCTGTTCAAATATCCATTTTATAAGACAAATTATAATGTGATTGAATGTATGGAAGAAAATGAAATGAAAAAAAATTTAAAAATAATTAAAAAAAAAAAAAAACTCATGCTGAGTGTGTGTGTTTGTGTGTCCAAAATCCCAAGAGGAGAATGGAGGAGAATGGAGGAGAAAGGATTGTGGTGTGGCCATCTCTCTTGGGGGGTGATTTCCCACTTTCTGTCTCTCTCTGTCTTGCCGCTCTCTATCTTTCCAACAAGTTGCACATGCTCTATAGCAAAAATCTCTCTCAACAAAACAAAACCATCAGCAGTAGTTCTTCGTGATTCTTATGGTATTATAAAGAAAATCTCCTTACATGGCTTGCTGGTCACTTAGGTCTAATCCCTGCCTTCTTCTTCAATCTCATCTCTGGCTACTACTCACACATCAACATGTTTTCTATTCTTCAGTAAATTGAGCTACTTGAAATTCTACTGACCACAATCCATTTTCTCTTGCCTCTCTCCCCTCTCTTCTTCCCTTTATGTTTTTTTTTTGTCTCCCCATTTCCCTTCTTCCCTTCTCTCTCATCCTTTCCCCTCTCTCTATCCTTTGTGCATGTTCAAATGCTACACAGTTAAGACAGTGGCAAAACAGGTCCTACATCTCTTTTTTCAAGCCACTGGCTTTCTTGCTGTTTCTAGAACTCACTGCACATACTTAGGGTTTTAACACTACCTATTTCCTCTGCTTGAACTGCTCATCTTCTACATATGTACATGTAACCCTCCTTTACCTTTCCCTGAGTAGTTTTCTTTGTACTACCTAATGCATACATATGTATATGTGCATGCGTGTCTATATCTGTACTTCTTTTTTTTTTGAGAGTTGTTTTTTTTTTGTTTTTTTTTTTTTTTTTTTTTTTTTTTGGGTTTTTTTTTTTTTTTTTTTTTTTTTTTTTTTTTTTTTTGCTATAGGGTGCATGCGCTTGCCAGAAAGACAGAGAGAGAGACAGAGAGATAGAAAGTGAGAAATCCCCCCCCAGGGGGGATGGCCATGCCACAATCCCTTCTCCTCCATTCTCCTCTCGGGATCTTGGGCATGCACGTACAAGCACCCGGTGTGAGTTTAAGTCACCGGGTCCGGGACTCGAACTGTAGTCGACTATGTGGGAGCCCAGCGACATAGCCATTACTTTAACTGCTGGTCCCCTATATCTTTATTTCTATCTATTATCTGTCTATCTCTATATATCTGTATCCCCCCCCCCAAGTTCATTTGCTTAATAACTTCATCTATTTTGTTTACTGTGAAATGTCCAATGTCCGTACATGCCTGTCATAATGTAGTCACTAAATAAATATGGGTTAAGTGAGTATATAAACACTCTTCTATTTTAAAATGTTTCGTTGTTGCTTTTCCAACTTTTGTCTAAGTAATGTCTATTCAATCTTCAGGTTTCACCTCCTTTGTAGCAAGCATCTCAGTTAATCCTTCTTCTCCTGGCTTTTCTCAGGTCCTTCTGCTTTCTTTTATGTCAACATTACTCAGAAAGGCCAGATTACAACGGTCAATGAATACACATCAGTCTGTTTAGGCTTCATTCTGTTATTTATAAAAATATTGAAAAAATATTCAGAGAGATCTTATACCTTAAAAATAATTTTGAAAGACTGTGAAAGTGTATTAAAGGATAGTGGGGAGAACAGGTATGTCTACAAATATGGATATGAAAACCGAGGGACCAGCAGTTGGTGTAGTGGCTACGTCACTGGACTCCCATGTAGTCGACTGCAGTTCAAGTCCTGGACCTGGTGGCTTAACTCATGCTGGGCGCATATATGTGCATGCCCAAGATCCCTAGAGAAGAATGGAGAAGGGATTGTAGCATGGCCATCCTCCTAGGGGGTGATTTCTCGCTTTCTGTCTCTCTGTCTCTCT
>NW_006207201.1:51505-80852 GCF_000334495.1 Tupaia belangeri chinensis
TAAGGGAAAAAAAAAAAAAAAACTCTCCAAAACCAAACCAAAACAAAACAAAACAGCCAAGAGAAGAAAATACCTAAAGTGTATAGCTTTATGACAATTCAACATAACAGAAAATGCAAACCATGACAATGACAATGTTAAAGTACTGAATCTGTGTAGCTGAGGAGTTGAGCTGGAGTAGTTTAAAGGAAAACCTAAGTGGAGATGATCATTAAGCTACTGGAAATTTGAAGATACCAAAATTTTAAAGGTATCCTAATAGTTTTGGGGCTCACTCTTGTTAAAATGCCTGTGCTTCTGGGAAGACAATTGAAGAGATCTTCACCTATGGTTTTAGTTCTATGGTGGCCTCTGAAGCCAAAGTTCATTGTATTTTTCGAAGCTTAAAGGAAGGTTTCAATAGAAATAAAATATCAAACTAAAGTTGATCAATGTCTGTCCATATGCCAGTTGTTGGGCTAGATCTACAGTAGACATTTTATCTTCACAACAAACTTGCACACTATGTTATGTCATTCCCATTCTATAAGTGAAAAAGCAGATGCTAAGCAGTTTCATACAACCAACAAATGATAAAACTCATATTGGAACTCAGATGTTCATAACTTATTTCTATTGTACCACTTCACAATGAACAATTACCGTCAATAAACCGCTATTATGAAGGACATCAAAATATTTTTCTCTCACTTTGTGCCCCAAATTCTAAACTTTTAAGACTTCTGATTTGAAATAACAGATGAAAATGAGGATTGACCTGCAGTGAGTATGTGGTAGAAAAGATTCTCTGTGATTTGCTCTAAAATAATAAAGGTCAAAAAGATCTACTGATTTCTGTATTAGGCTGGCTACTACTTATGAAGTACTATGGCTCCTGTAATGGTGTAGAGAATGATGCAATACTTTGTTGTAGAAATTAATATGGGTTAACAGAAGCCCTTATAGAAAAAAATAAAACTAATTTCAACTTTTTCCTAATTATTTGTTCACTGGAAATGTAACCTAAAATCGTATTTTAGGACATGGATTCTTCTTAAGGAAAACAAAAAATACCTAAACAGACCTTATAGTTATAAAAATTTAAAACCATAACCTTAACTTGGATTAAACAATGAAAACTAAATTTAAGTCCTTTTATGTTTGCTTGTAGGGTTTGGAACTGACTTCCTCTGTTTGGGGCTTAGGGGATAGATTTGAGATCCTGTTTTCTAAAAAAGATTGACAGAGTCAGAGAGAAATATCATCTGGCAACATGAAGATATGTGGAGAAAATGAGGCATAGTAGATAGACATTAGGAACATTCCTCTCCAGTGTTCAATTTAAAGGTTTTACTTTTCCATATAATTATTACCTTCAGAAAAGTTTTAAAGACACCAGTTTGGTGCTGCCTATGGTTTGGGTAATGAAGGAGAAAGCCTGCACCTGCTCTGGGGAAAAGGGGTACAAGGGAGAACAACAGTTACCTGGTGTTAGAAAATAGCTTGAGAAGAAAGGCAGAGAAGTCTGGAATTATAGGTGACAAAAGACCTCTGGGAAAGATGTGTGACACTCACCATGGAGTCTCAGAAAGAGGTTGGGTAGAAAGAAGTTAGTAAACATGATTTCATCTGCCATCCTAAAATCCCCTACCATTTTGGTAATCTGACCCATTGTGTGAGTTGACACCACAGCAGTTTTTGACCACAGCATAGAGTCCATCTCCTTTTCCTGAGACCATCTCCTCATCAGGCCTGCCAGTTTCCTTCTTATGTTTTATTCATCCTTGCTGGTAGCCAAGAAGAAAGGTTCTGGAGTTATCAGCCTACATCATCATTCCTCCCTCCTGCCCAAACCTCCTAGGAAGAAGGTTAGAACAGCAAACTACCTGCAGGGCATAGTGAGGGGCAGGAGGCCTTTGATCAGCTCCCCGGTACTGGGCTATTTTTTCTCATATCTTCCTCTCTCTCTCTCTCTCTCTTCATCTTTGGTCTTTAAAATTTTATTTATTAATTTACCCATTTGGTCTGTGCTGAGCAGACATGCTTAGCTATCTAAAGGTCACTAGGATGGAACCATTTGGCCAGAGCCCAATGTTTCAGCTTTGCCAGAGACAGGCTGTTCTAACTGTACCTCAGCATTTTCAAAAACACTCAGTTCAAGGCCTTTTTAACTTTTCTTTCCTTCTTTTTCCCTCCCTTTTTTTCTGATTCACACTTTTTTGATTCAGTTACTCTAATTCTGTCTTCTTTCTTTTCCCTCTTTCCATTCTTTACAGTCTCTCAGCTCTTTTCTCCATGCTTTTCTTTTCCAATTTCAGCCTTTTCTGCTTAAGTTGACTTGAAATAGCTCCCCATGGCCAGTGGAATAGCTGTAGGCAGGGTAGTCTGGGAGGGGACCAGGTAGGAAATAGAGCAAAATATTGCTTTTGTCTCCAAAGTATAACTAAGGTAAAGCTATTGATGAGATCTTGGTAGAATGCTAATATAGGATATTAGAGTTTGTGATAGGAAATGGGAGAGGGACGTTGCAGGGGGAGTCTCACTTAGAAAAGGACCAAGAACATATGAAGGTGATGAGAAAAGGAAAATAGAAACTATTTGTTGAGGGCTCCTGAGTTCAGAATAATAAAAGGTTTTGACTCAGCCTATTTGACAGGATTTCTAGGATGATCCTCTCTTGTTGAACTTCCTATCTTCTATCTTTTTCCCCACTTTCTTCTACTATCTTTTACTATCATGATAACAATCATTACTATCACCACATAGTCTATGGTTTATTTGTCTCTCCTCTCTCCTATGACTCTTTCTACCAGGTCTCTTATAGACATTCTCACACTCCCCTAGGGCTACCTATGAATCCTTCTCTTGGTGACCTAGTTTGTTGCTTTGGGAAACTTTAAAAAGTTACTTGAATCTAAGGCAATAAAAGTCTTGCTAAATTAAAACACATAAGTCCACATACCAGCTATTAGAACTAAGGAAACTTTAGTTCGGCTTTTCCCAAGGTCATCAAAATCTCAGTCCGAGGGCCCTGCCTCTTTATGTTATGCCAGGATATCTCCACCCAGATGATGCACAATATACTGAACCAATGCCCCATTGGCAAACAAGGATGCTAATTTGAAGAATTAAGATTATGTCACCTAAAAACAACTAGGCCATAGGTGGAGGTGAATGAAATCTCTGAAAAAAGATAAAAGGGTTAATCCTTAAGGATCTGAATTATTAGAAAACTTTTTGTTTTATCTGCCCTGAAACTGTCATCCCACCTTTTTAATCTCTTGTTTCTAAAAAAACCCCAAAAAACAAAAACAAAACAAAACAAAAACAACTATTAACCCTTTTATCTTTTTCCAGAGATTTCATCATATATTTCCTGGGAGCCTCTACAACTTAAGCTATGGCCTAGATAGAAGTACCAAAAAAAAAAAAATTTATTCTGTAACAAATGAGTGTCATAGATTACTGCCTTGAAACACTGAAGGTCTGGCATGGGGAAAAGGGTTGGATATTTTCATGGCCCTAAAGTTTATATGAGAGTAGTGAGGCAAACTCCCTGAGAATGAGAGAAGGGATGATAAGACAGTAAGTGATAATTGGTCAAAGAAAACTGTGTCTTTAGATTCTGTGTTACTATTAAGGTTTAGTTGCCTAAGTGGTCTGATTTTGCTTGATAAAGCTAGAAGTAAGGGTTGACTTTTAAACATTTAATTACGTGGGAATTAACACTCTAAGCTTTGTCTGAATTCCCAGGAGTCACTCAGAAGCTAAAGAAGGCAAATGATTTGTTATCAAAGGATGTTGATCAAGAAACACATAATGGAAGGGTCTATAGCTGGTTAAAGAAATTTCCCTCACAACCAGATGCCCCAGAATATCCTGAAGCCATAACTTTCCAATGAGAAAATGACATGAGAAATTGCCAATATAGTTGGCTTCCTGGACTTTCCCTTTGGTAACTTTTTATTTCTGATAATTTTATATATATATAAAGATATTTTATTTCAATTTCTTTGATATTTCAATCACATATGTCACTTAGTTTTCAAAGAGAATATTCCAACATGTATACATTCTCACTAGTCCAGTTGAGAATACTATACACGTTATCTTCAAGAGATAATAACCCATTTTTTGGTCCCATTAATGCTGTGCCTCTCCATTTTTCTCCTTAATATCCTTCCTCAGAGTCTACATTTTCATCCACCCTCTTCTCACACTGTATCTGGTATTTATAATCATTTACTATATTTCTATATCCACTAGTCATACAGTATTAGCTACAAACAATTGGTATATATTAGTGGAGACATACAATGTCTTTCCTTCATAGCCTGGATTGCTTCACTCACCATTAAATCTTCCATATTCATGCACATTCTGTCAAAAGCCAGGGTCTGGTTGTTTTTCATCGCTGAGTAGTATTCCATAGAGTAAATGTGCCACACTTTTTCAATATGTTCCTCTGTTCATGGGCATTTGGGTTGGTTCCATGTCTTAGCAATTGTGAAAAGTGCTGCAACAAACATCAATGTGCCTTTTGGCTATTTGTATGCCTTCCTTAGAGAGTGATTTTCTTAACTCATTCTCTCATCTTTTAATTGGGTTGATCATCCTTTTTGAGTAAGTTTCCTGAGTTCCACGTGTGTTCTGGTTATCAGTCCCGTATCTGACATATAGTTTACAAAAATAGTTTCCCATTCTGAGGGCTGTCAATTGACATTACTTACTGTGTCTTTTACCATTCAGAAAATACTTAATCTGAAGTAATCCCATTTGCCTATTTTTGGGATTATTTCCTGTGCTTTGAGGGTCATATTTAAGAAGTCTTTGCGGGAACCAGCAGTTAGCGTAATGGCTATGTTGCTGGACTCCCACGTAGTCGACCGCAGTTCGTGTCCCGGACCCAGTGGCTTAAAACTCACGCTGGGCGCATGTGCGTGCGTGCCCAAGATCCCGAGAGGAGAATGGAGGAGAAGGGATTGCAGCGTGACCATCCCCCCGGGGGGTGATTTCTCGCTTTCTGTCTCTATGTCTCTCTCTGTATGTCTGGCGAGCGCATGCACCCTATAGCAAAAACCTCTCAAAAAAAAAAAAAGTCTTTGCCTATCCCAACAAAATTTCCCAGAGTATCCCCAGTGTTTTCTGGCAGTAGGCTTATAGTTTGAGGTCTTAGGTTGAGATCTTTGATCCACTTTGAGTTGATTTTTGTCAATGATGAGAGGTAGAGATTCAAATTAATATTTTGACAGCTGAATATCCAGTTTTTCCAGAACCATTTGCTAAAGAAGTTTTCTTTTTCCCACTGGATCAACTCGTACCTTTTGTCAAAAATCAGTAGACTGTATGTTTGGTAGTTTATTTCTGTGGTCTCTATTCTGTTCCATTGGGCCACTTGTCTGTTTCTGTGCCAATACCATGCTGTTTTCCTTACCACAGCTTTGTAGTATATTTTCAGTTCAGGGAGTGAGATGTCACCTACTTCAATCTTCTTGTGCAAAATTGCTTTGCAAATTCGAGGTCTTTTATGATTCCACACAAATTCTATATTGTCTTTTCTAGATCTGTGAAGAATGTCTCTGGCACTTTGAATGGGATTGCATTAAATATATAGATTAATTTGGGTAGAATTGTCATGTTGATTATATTAATTTCTCCAATACAGGAGCATGGGATGTCCTTCCACTTTTTTGGGTCGTTTCCAATTGCTTTTTTTAGCCGATCAGTTTCCCTTGTCTAGACCTTTATCATCTTTGGTTAGATTTATTCCTGGGTATCTTCTACTTTTTGTTGCTCTGGTAAATGGAATTACTTTTTTTCAGTTCTATCTCAGTCTGCCTGCTGTTCGTATATAGAAATGGTATAGATTTCTGTGTGTTGATTTTGTATCTTGCAACTTTACTATATTCATGTATTACTTCCAGGAATATTTTCTTGGGGACCATTGGGTCTTCTAAGTGTATAATAATGCCATCTGCAAATTGACATAATTTCATCTCTTCTTTTTCTATTTGAATTCCTTTTAATTTATTTTCTTTTCTGATTGTGTTGGTGAAGACTTCCAGTACTATATTGAAAAGAAGTGGAGAAAATGGGCATTCTTTTCTTGTACCAGATTTTAGTGGAAAAGCTTTCAGCTTTTCCCCATTCAGGATAGTGTTAACTATGGGCTTTTCATGCATAGTTTTTATTGTGTTGATAAATGACCTTCCTATGCCAATTTTGCTGAGAGTCTTGATCATGAACAGTTGTTGTATCTTATCAAATGCTTTTTCTTTTTCAATTGATGTGATCACATGGTTCTTTAACTTTCATTCTGTTAATATGGTGTATTACATTTATTGTTTTACGTATGTTTAACCAACCTTGCATCCCTGGGATAAAACCTACCTATTTGTGATGTATAATCTTTTTTATTTATTGTTGGATATAATTTGCTAGTACCTTGCTGAGAATCCTTGCGTCTCTATTCATGAGATATATTGGTCTATAGTTTTCCTTCCTTTTTCTGTCCTTGTTTTTTTGAAGGATAAGTGTAATGTAGGCTTCATAGAATGAATTAGGGAAAGTTCCACCCTTTTGGATCTTTAGAAATAACTTGTATAGGATGGGCATTATTTCTTCTTTAAAAGTTTTGTAGAACTCAGAGAGGAAGTCATCAGGACCAGGGCTTTTCTTTGATGGGAGGTCATTTATTACTGATTCAGTCCCCTGGCTTGTTATGGGCCTATTTAGACTTTCTATATCTTCCTGACTCAAACTTGGTAAATTATATGTGTCCAGGAATTTGTTCATCTCATCCAGATTTTCTTGTTTGTTGGTGTATAGATGTTCACAGTATCCTCTAATAATGTTTTATATTTCTATTATTGCCTGCTTCGTTTCAAATTTGAATTACCTAGTTTCATTCTTTCTTCTTAGTTAGTCTAACTAGTGGCATATTCATTTCATTTTTTCTTTTTTCTTTTAAGAACCAGCTTTTACTTTCATTTATTTTCTGTATAGTTCATTTATTTTCTATTTAATTTATTTTTACTCAGATCTTTATTGTTTCTTTTCTCCTGGAAATTTTTTGAAATTTTTGCTGTTGTTTTTCCAATTGTCTGAGAAATGATTTTAGGTGGTCCATTTGCTTTCTTTCTGCTTCTTGTTATATCCACTAATTGCTATGAACTTTCTTTCCTCTTATGACTGTTTTTACAGTGTCTCAGTTTATGGAAACTCTTATCCTCATTGTCAGTAGATTCCATGTATCTTTTTTTTTTTTTTGAGAGGTTTTCGCTACAGGGCGAGTGCGCTTGCCAGACAGACAGAGAGAGACATAGAGACAGAAAGCGAGAAATCACCCCCCCAGGGGGGATGGTCATGCCGCAATCCCTTCTCCTCCATTCTCCTCTCAGGATCTTGGGAACGCATGCACACGCACCCGGTGTGAGTTTTAAGCCACCGGGTCCGGGACGCGAACCGCGGTCGGCTACGTGGGAGTCCAGCGACATAGCCATTACGCTAACTGCTGGTTCCCGCTTCCATATATCTTTTGAATTCAGTCTTTATTTCTTCATTAGCTGTGAAGTCATTTAGGAGTAGGGTTTTTTTTCCATGTATTTTTCAAGATTTTTCTCAAAATTATTATCAAGTTTAATTATATCATGTTTGGAGAAGATGCTGGATATATTTTCTATGCCTTTGACTCTGTATAAGCTGGCTTTGTGCCCTATCATGTGGTCAATATTTGTAAAGTTTACATGTGAGAGTGAGAAAAAAAAAGTGTATCTCACTTCTTTGTGTCGAAGGTTCTATAGATGTCTGTTTATTCTCTCTTATTTATGGTATCATTTATATCCTTTATCTCTTTACTTATTTTGTTCTAGATGATCTTTCCAGAGGAGATACTGTGTTGTTGAAGTTTCCAAAAATTGGTGTGTTGCAATTTCTCTGTCCTTTTAGATCTAACAGTCTTTCCTTCATGCATATGGGTGCTCCTGAGTTAGGTGCATAGACATTTATAAGCATGATATCTTCTTGATGGATTAGCCTTTTTGCTACCTTCGTTGTCTCTTAGTGCAGATTTTTTTTTGAGAGGTTTTTACTATACAATGCATGTGCTCACTGGAAAGAGAGAGACAGAGATACAGAAATTGAGAAATCACTCCCCTGGGGGATGGTCATGCCACAACCCTTCTCCATTCTCCTCTTGGGATCTTGGGCACCCATGCACATGCGGCCGGTATGAGTTTAAGCCACTGGGTCCGAGACTCGAACGGCTTTGGACTAGAGGGGAATCCAGTGACTTAGCCATTACATCATATGTTGGTCCCCAGCTTTTGTTTTCAAATTTATTTTTGTCTTTTTTGGTTGCTATTTTCATGGAATACCTTTTTCCAGCCCTTCATTTTAGGCTATATATATCTTTATCCATGAGATGTGTTTCTTGTAGGCAACCAATAGAGGGTTTTTGTGTTTGTTATCCATTCAACCAGTCTGTGTCTCTTGATTGAAGAATTTAATCCATTAACATGCAATGTTATGGATTAAAGAAGAAAAATAGCAACCTATCTTTCTGGCAGGGAGGAGCAGGAGCTCTGTGGTTGGGAGAGCTGGGCTAGGGTTGGAGCTGGAGCTGATCCCAGGGCCAGTGAAAGGTCCTGCCTCAGTTTCTCTGTCTTGGCAGGAGACTGTAGACAGAACTTGGATCCCTTATGATCTTTTTTAATGTAGTGGGCAAGTTATAATGTTCTGGAAAAGTTTCTTGTGTAGATTGACTCTACATCTCCTTGTTCCATATGATCTTAGTTTTATACTCTGAACCTACATATAGAAGGAGTAAACTGTTTTTCATGTGACTACCCTGAAGATATTTTAAAAAGTAATGTTCAAATTGTATAGAGTGAAGTGTATTCATGTTGGGTAAATTTATTTTACTAGCTGTAGTGATGTATAGTGATTGAATGCATAAAATAAATTAAAATATTTTTTTAAAAAGTTCATCTCCCCTCAAAAAAGTCTCCCAATAAAAAACTCATTTAGATAGAATCAAAATACTAGTTTTATGAAAGAATATCATCTTTCACTGTATGTGATCTGATATTTTTTTTCTTTGTTTTCTTTTCCACCCTAATCTATTTCTTTTTTTAAAAAACAAAAAACTTCTGGCAACTACTGAATTAAATGATTTTTTTGTTTTCTTTTCCACCCTAATCTATTTCTTTTTTTAAAAAACAAAAAACTTCTGGCAACTACTGAATTAAATGATTTTAGTATTACTTCATAATGCATTAGAAATTAGGTAGAGAGGTCAAGAAAGGGGGTGTGGTCCCTTCTCAACTCAGGTCTCCCTCAGAGCACAAATTAACAACACAGTAACAAGTTTATAAAAAATATTTGTGCTGGACCAGCAAGTGGTAGGTTGATTAAGGCACTGGACTCACACATGGCTGACTGCATTTCAATTCCCAGAAGTAAAGGCTTGAAAATTACACTAGGCATGTGTGCGTGGGTATCCAAAATCCTGAGAGGAGAATGAAAAAGGGATTGCAACATGGTCATCCCTGCTGTGGGGTAATTTCTCTCTTTACCTCTTACTGTCTTTTTGTCTTTCTCTTCAGCGAGTGTGTGCTATGATAAATTCAAACAAACAAAAGAAGGTCTGTGTCAAAGATTAAATATATATGAAATGTTCTTAGAAATACTGGGTCATTGGGAAAGTCACGATGTATTTTGGCATAGAAAAATACATCAGGACTTCTCTTATGACCTCATATATCACACACTAAGCAGGTGTTAAATAAACGTGTTTTTCAGTCTCCTCACTGTCCTACTACTTCCTATAGGTAACACCACCACATTGCCTGAAAACTTTTAGTAAAATGATTGTGCCTAACAATGGATATGGGGATTGAATGGCCTTGGCTTTCTTATGGCTGATGTTGGCTGAGGTAGGACAGGTAGATAGGACAGACTACAAGTGTGAGAATCATCTAAATATTATAACACCATGATAAAGAGTTAAGGACAGATTTACACAATAATTACATCATAATTCTTTTTTATTTTTTAAAATTAACATTTAATCACTGTACATCTTTAAAACATACAACAGTTTTCCCAGTATGCATACAGTGTCTACTTGTCAAGTCAAAGATATTGCCATATACATTATCATCAACAGCTAACTTTTATTTTTGTGTCTATTAAATTTGTTTTATGTCTATTTTTCCCTGATCCCCTTCCTCCCACCCATTATAACCTACCTCCATTACACACACACCACAATCTATATAGTCTTTAATATCTACAGTTGCCCTCCCTGCTACTACACCTTCCAGTCTTTCAATTTCCACTGCAGAATGCAGACATTCAGTGTATTTTAAACAGGGACATATAATGCCTGTCTTTCATAGTCTGGTTTCCTTCATTTACCATTAAATCTTTCTTATTTGCCCACTTTGTATCTAACATCAGGGTTTCATTGTTTTATATGGCTGGATAATATTTCATAAAGTATATATGACACATTTTAAAAATATAGTTATCTGTTCTTGGACATTTGGGTAGATTACATGAACTAGCAATTGTGACTAATTCAGCAATAAACATGGATGTGTGATCTTCTGACTACTCCGGGTGCATCCCAGACTGGCCTATCTCATCTCCCTTTACTGCCTTTAGCCCCAGAGGCTATGCTGCAGTCATGGAGCAAGGACAAGCAGTGAGAACAACCAAAGCAAGAGACTGGCTTGGGTCCTCAGATCTCTTCTGACTACTTCAAGTGCAGTCCAAACCAACCCGTCTCAACTCCGTTTGCTGTCTTTACCCCCAGAGCCTGCACTCAATAGTGGAGTCTGGGAAGGCCGTGAGAATGACTGAGGCAGGAAGACTACTTTAGACCTCTTACCAAATTCTTTCACCCATGAATATTTCCAGACTTCATAGTTTTCTGAAGTGAGCAGCAAGCAAAGCATGCCACACAATTACTTTCTTCCTCAGCTCCAGGGGCACCTGCTCTCAAGTGACTGCGGAACAAGTAAACACCTAAATCCAGGTATATACACACTTCTATGACTGAAAAATGAGGTCATTTATCAAGAACATGTCAGTGAAGTATAGTTATTCTAACCCCGACACCATAGAATCAACACCAGAAAAGTACGAAGAAGTGTACAATCTATCAGATGACTAGTAACCAGCACAGAGGCGCAAGAATTATGGAAAAACAAGGAAACACCTCTTCCTCCAATGAAACTGAGTAATTCTTCTTAAACTGTGGACAGCACAAAACAATTTGCGGGAGTTTCAGAAATAAAATTCAGAATATTCATAGTAACAGAGATGAGGAAGTTTCTCTAGAATTTGAAGGAAGAGATAAACACCACAAAATAATCAACCAGAACTTCCATAGATGAAGACAATAATAATACAGGAAATCAAGATATCCCTTGAAAGTATTTATAGCAGACTGCATCATGCAGAAGACAGAATCCCTGAACTGGAAGACAAACCTTTGACTTACATATAACTGCCATAAATGATGAAAAAATTTTAAATCAAGATAATATATGGGAAATGCTAGACAGTGTCAAATGCACAAATATCCAAATAATAGGTATTTGAGATGGTGAAGAATTGTACATGGGCATAGAAGACTTATTTCATAAAATACTTGCCAAACCTTGAGAAACATTCAATTATCCAGATCCAAGAAATATAAACAACCCCAAATAGAATCAACATAATAAGATCTCTCCACAACACATCATAGAAAGGATGGTAAAAATATCAAAAGATTCTAAAACGTCAAGAGAGAAGCATGAAATCACTTACATAGGTTACCTCATTATGCTGACACCAGACCTCTCGATCTAAACAATATAGACAAAAATAATGGGAAGACAAATTCAAAAGACTGAAAGAGAAACAATATCAATAAAAAAAAATGATACCTGATAACATTATACTTCAAACAGGAAGAATAATAAATACATTCAAAAACGAAAATGCAAAAATTCACTAAACTAAAACAGGTATTAAAGAAGTATTGAAAGAAGTACTATGCTAGAAAAACTAAAAAGAGACAAACAGAAATAAAAGAACAAAAGGCTTTTAAAAAAAATGACTAATGGGGACCAGTAGTTAGTGTAATGGCCATGTCACTGGACTCCCATGTAGTCGACCACGGTTCACGTCCCAGACCCGGTGACTTAAAACTCATGCCAGATGCATGTGCATGTGTACCCAAGATCCGGAGAGGAGAACGGAGGAGAAGGGATTGTGGCATGGCCATCCTCACTGGGGGTGATTTCTCACTTTCTCTCTCACTAACTCTGTCTCTCTCTCCAGCGAGTACACAGACTCTATGGCGAGCACCTCTAAAAAAATGACTAATGAAATGCCAGGAACAATTGCAGAAATATTGATTATAATATTGAATCTTAATGGAGGAAAATACCTCATGGATGAAGACAGATATAGAGTAAAAGTGAAGGAATATAAGAAAAGAATTATAATATTGAATGTTAATGGAGGAAAATACCTCATGGATAAAGACATACATAGAGTAAAAGTGAAGGACTGTAAAAAGGTATTCCATGCACAAAAGAATAAAACAATTGGATGGAGTTGTGAAACTGACTTCAGACTAAATAAACTTTAAGACAAAAACTATAAGAAAACACAAAGAAGGGTACATATAGTGGTAAAAGGCTTAAATTATCAAGAAGATATAATGCTCATAAATATCTATGCACCCAACTAAGGAGCACTCAACTATGTGAAGGAAAGAATGCTAGATCTAAAAGGAGAGATAGACTGCAAAACAATAATTGTTGAGAATCTCAACACTCCATTAGCACCTTTGGACAGATTGTCTAGACAAAAAATAACCACAGATATACAAGTTTTAAATGCTATCATAAATCTTGGCAGACATCTATAGAACCATCCACCCCAAAACCATAAAATATACATTTTTCTAACCTTGCTTGAATCCTTTCAGAAGACTGACCACATGATTTGACCCAAAATAAGACTTTACAGATTCAAAGGCATAAAACAAATATCCAGCATCTTCTCTGATCATGATGGAATTCAACTTGATATTAATTTCAGAAAACAACTGTCTAAAATACACAAACATATGGAAACTAAACAACCTACTCCTGAATGAAATCACAACTACTAAAGAAACTGAGAATGAAATTAAAAGACAAAAGGAAGTCAATGATAATGATTACACAAGTTTCCATAACCTATGGAACACAGTAAAAGCAGTCATAAGAGGAAAGTTCATAGCAATTAATGTTCCTAAGAAAAAGGTGGCAAATGAATAACCTAACATGCTTCAGGGAATTACAAAACAACAACAAAAAAATCCAAAAATTCCTGGGATAAATGTAATTATATAGATTCAAACAGAAATAAATGAAGTAGAAAATAAACAAACTATACATAAAAGAAAAGAAAACAAAAGCTGTTTTTTTGATACAAGACAAGACTGCCACTTTCTCCACTCCTTTGTAATATAGTATTGGAAGTCCTACCCAATGCAATCAGAATATAGAATAAAATAAAAGGCATTCAAATAGGAAAAGAAGAGATTAAATTATATTTATTTATAAATGACCTAATTGTATACAAAAAAGACCCAAAAATAATCTAAAAAAAAACTCCCAGAAGTAAAAATGAATAAAGTGTCAGGATGCAAAACCAACATACTAAATTAATAACATTTCTATATAAGAAAAACAAGGAGAGTGAGGTAGAACCAAAGAAAGTAATCTCATTTAACATAGCCACAAAAACTATAAGATCTAGAAATAAATCAAAGTAAAGAAATCAGAAACCTCTACAAGAAAAACTGAAAATCTAAAAAAAAAGAAATTTAAAATGACATAAATAAATGGAAGGACATCCCATGTTCCTGGAACAGAATTAATGTAAACAAAAGTGGTGGTGAGGGTGAGGTGAATGGGGAATTCTTTTTTTTTTTTTTAATTTTTTTTAGAGGTTTTTTCGCTATAGGGTGTGAGCGCTCGCCAGATAGACAGAGAGAGACATAGAGACAGAAAGCAAGAAATCACCCCCAGGGAGGATGGTCACGCTGCAATCCCTTCTCCTCCATTCTCTTCTCGGGATCTTGGGCATCCATGCACATGTGCCCGGAGTGAGTTCTAAGCTACCGCGTCTGGGACACGAACTGTGGTCGACTACGTGGGAGTCCAACGACATAGCCACTATGCTAACTGCTGGTTCCCAAAGGGGAATTCTCTTACACTGCTGGCAGGAATGTAAATTGGTCCAGCCACTGTGGAGAACAATTTGGAGATTCCTCAAAAATATACAAATAGAACTACCATATGATCCAGCAATTCCACTCTTTGTAGTCTACCCAAAGGACAGAAGAATTCTTCATTGGAAAAGTGCTTGCACATTGATGCTTATTGCAGCAGTATTCACAATTGCTAAGACATGGGACCAACCCAAATGCCCACACACAGAAGAATGGATTGAAAAACTGTGTCACATATACTCTATGGAATACTATTCAGCCATAAAAAAACCTGGCTTTTGACAGAAAGTGGAAGAATATGGAAGATTTACTGCTGAGTGAAGCAAGCCAGGCTATGATGGAGAGACATTGTATGTCCCCATTTAATATACACCAAGTGTCTGCACTCTATGACTGAAACTGATTGACTAAAGGATATAGAAACACAGTATATGGATGTAAATACCAAATATAGTGTTTGTGAAAGAGTCAAGTCTGAGGAAGAACATTTAGAAGAAAAAAAGGGAGGCAAAGCATTAATTGGACAAAGAAGTGTGGTACTATCTGTTGAAGATATTTTATAGCTTTATCAACTGGACTAGGGATAAATGTTCACCTGTTGAAATAGTCACTTTGTAAGCTAAATAATGTGGTTGAATGTATAAAAGAAAATGAAATTTTAAAAAAGAAAGAAAGAAAAGAATTAATGTAATCAAAATGGAAATTCTATTAAAATTAATTCACATCTCACTCCCTGAAGCCAAAATATATGACAAACCTGTGATAATCAAAACAGCATGAAAATGACACCAAGGACATGGCAAAGATGATGTGGACCGTACTACCCCTGGAGACGACTATAGGAAGCATGGAAAAGTCCCATTCACACCCTGGTGTTCCACTTGAGGTGAATGATGACAACATTGTTCATGAAATAAATCCAGAAGAAGAAAGGCTTGATGCTGAAGGATACTTTTTATTGCACACTGAACAGATGATCTTTTTCTTGGGATATCCAGTGTGGACATTCTCCTGGTGTCTTCTCAGGGCATCCTTGCTCTTGAGTCTCTTCCCACAGCTGTCGGCCTTGCACAAGAACCTGACTTCCTGCTGGCAGATATCCTGGTGCTGCTCAAAACTTGATGCCAAACTGAAGGAAGAACTGCAAACGGAGCACTAAAGACTTCACAAAGAATACTTCAGACTGCTTTTCGCTGCACAAACTGGGAATTTCTTTCCACAGTTCTTGCACTTAAATTCTTTCTCCTCCACGGGCTTCTGGTGCAGCACCTGAAGATGTTCTGCAAGAATGTCTTCACTGGGAAAACTCAATTCACACTGGGGACAGGCATGGTCCTCTTTACAAGCAAGGTGATCTTTTTTCCCAGCTGTTGACTGTCTTTTAGAATTTTCAACTTCTCCTTCTTGGATCACTGTCACAATTTGTTGTTCTTCCTCATTGGAGTCCATGTCATTGTCCAGGTATCCAATCAGAAGCTCTGTATCTGTTTCTATGTCTTCAACTGCTAAATAGAAAATGTTTTCTCCAGGAACCAGCAGTTAGCATAATGGCTATGTTGCTGGACTCCCACGTAGTCGACCGCAGTTCCCGACCCAGACCCGGTGGCTTAAAACTCACGCCGGGCGCATATGCATGCGTGCCCAAGATCCTGAGAGGAGAATGGAGGAGAAGGGATTGTGGCGTGACCATCCCCCCTGGGGGATGTTTTCTCGCTTTCTGTCTCTATGTCTCTCTCTGTTTGTCTGTGTGCATACATGCCCTATAGTGAAAATCTCTTCAAAAAAAAAAGAAAAAGAAAAAGAAAAAAGAAAAAAAGAAAAAGGAAATGTTTTCTCCTTCCTGGAAAAACAAAAACAAAAACAAAAAACAGCATGGTATTAGCACAAAAACAGACATGTGGCCCAAAGGATCAGAATAGAGACACCAGAAATAAACCCCAAAACATACAGCCAACTGAGTTTTGACATAGGTCACCAATCAATCCAATTGGGAAAAAAAAAAAAAAAAACCTCTTTAGCAAATGGTACTTGATAAATGGGTATCCACCTGCAGAAAGATTAAACATGGCCCCAATATCTCACCATTAACAAAAATTAACTTAAAATGGATCAAAGATCTAAACCTTAGACCTCAAACTATTAATCCACTGATGGAAAACACTGGGGAAACTTTGGGAAACGTTGGACTTCTTAAGTAAGATTCCCCCAAAATACAGGCAGCAATCTCCCCAAAGGAGTAGTGGGATTACATCAGATTAAGAAGTTTTTGGATAGCAAAAGACAGACTGCTTAGTGTGAATTGATAATCCTCATAATGTGGGAATATTTTTGTAAACTATGCCTCAGATAAGGGACTAATAACTACAACAGACAGAGAACTCAAGTGGCTTCCCCCTAGATAAATAAATAAATAAATAAATGGTCAACCCAAGTAAAAGACTGGAAAATGAGTTACCAAACAACTTTCTAATGATGACATACAAACATTCAAAAAACATGAAAAAATGCTCAACATCTCTCATAATAAGGGAGATGAAAGTTAAAATCACATTGAGATACCATCTTACTTCAGTCAAAATTGTTAAAATTAAAAAAGAAAAATGATAAGTGCTGGCAAAGTTGTGGCGAAAAGGGAACTCTCCTACACTGTTGTTTGGAATGCAAATTTCTCCAACCACTGTGGAGAACAACATGGAGGTTCCTCAAAGACCTACAAACAACTACCATATCATCTACTAATTCCAAAGGATAGGAGAATGCTCAGTCAAAAAAAAATGTGCTTGTGCATCTATGTTTATTGTGGCATTATTCACAATTGCTAAGACATGGAACCAATCCAAATGTTCACCAGCAGATGAGTGGATTAAAAAAAACATGGTACATGTACTCTATGGAATAGTATTAGGCAATAAAAATAAACAAACAAATAAACAAAAACAACAATACCCTGGCATATGCTAGAAAATGGATAAGTAAGAAGGATTTACCGCTGAGTGAAGTGAGTCAGGCTTTGAAAGAGAGGTGTGTATGTGTCCACTTAATATGTACTGACTGTCTACACTCTATGGCAGAAACTGTAAGATTGGAGGAAATAGAAGCATGGAAAATGGTTACAGATTCTGGAGATATTGTGAGAAGAGGATGAGAGAAAAGGACAAGTGTGAGGAAAGGAATCAAGAAGAAAACTAGTGTGGCAAAACATTAAAGGCACACAGAAATTGATGATTATCTGTTTATCATAACATGTATTGTATCTTCAACTGCACTGGTGTAAAGTGTATTCACTCTATAAGCTTAGTGATGTATACTGAACTAACTGATACAAATAGACAATTTTCTGTCATTAATAAGCAATGTTCAAAAAAAGACATACAAATGATCAACTTGTATATAAAAAATGCTCACCAGTCTTCAGGAAAATACAAATGAAAACCACAATGTGACTTCATTTCATCTCAGTTATGATGATTATTTTTTTAAAAATGAAAAATAGCAAATGCTAGTGAGGATGAAGAAAAGAGGAACATTTTCTATAAATTTGACAAAAATGTTCATTACAACACCTTCAAGTAAAACAGTATGAATATTACCAAAAACACTAAAAATAAAACTGTGGTATGATCCAGCAATCCCCTTACTGGGAGTTATGCAGAGGAAAGGAATTAGGATGTCATAGAGATAGCTACACTCCAACATTTTTTGTAGGGCTACTTACAATAGCAGTGATATGGAAAAAAACCTGAGTGTCCATCAATGGATAAACAAAAAGAAATTATGGTGTATAGATATCCAATAAAATATTCAGTCATGTAAAAATGAAATATTGTCATTTCAGGTAACATGAACAAATCAGAAGTATTTTATGTTAAGTAAAATAACCAAGGCACAAAAAGGAATATCACATATACTCATTCATATGTGTAAAATAAATAGATGACCTCATAGATGCAGTATAGAATATGCTAGAGGCTAAAATGAGTGATGAGAGGGAATGAGGGCATAGGGAGACTTTGGTTAAGAAACACACAAAATTACAGTTATGCAAGAGGAAAAAGTTTTAGTGTTCTATAGCCCAGTATGATAATTATAGTCAACAATAATGTATTGCATATTTCAGAATAGTTCACAGATTTATAGGTTTTTGAGGAACCTCTATATAATTTTACACAGCAGCTATACAAATTTTAATTCCCACGAATAGTGTCAGAATTTTTTTTTTCACTATAGACTCACCAGAATTTATCATTCTTTTTTAACCTTAGTCATTCTGACTGAGGTTAAGTGCTATCTCATTGTGGTTTTCATTTGTATCTCCTTTATGATAAGGAAGCATTTTTTTTTTCATATGAATTTTGGCCATCCTTAATGTCTTCCTTGGAGTGTTGTCTGTTCAGCTCATTTGCTCATTTTTTAATTGGATTGAACATTTTTTTCTGTGGGTAAGTTGCTTGAGTTCCCTATATAGTCTGGTTATCAGTCCCTTATCTGAGAAACAGCTACAAAGATATTCTCCCACTCCGAGGATTGCCTCTTGACTCTAATATTGTTCATTTTGCCAAGCAGAAGCTTTCTGGTCTGAAGTAGCCTCTCTTGTTTATTTTGGAGATTATTGCCTATGCTACCATATGACCCTATAATTCTACTCCTGGGTATCTAACCGAAGGATAGAAAAATGCTCAATCAGAAAAACAACTGGAACATTCACGTTTATTGCAGCATTATTCACCATTGCTAAGACTCAAATGTCCAAGAACAAATGGATGGATTGAAAATTTGTGGCACTTATGATCTGTGTAATGTTACTTATCCAAAATAAACAATGAAACCCTGATGTTTGATACAAAGTGGATAAATATTAAAGAGTTAATATTAAGCAAAGCAAGCTAGACTATGAAAGATAGACATTGCATGTCTCCCCTTAATATATACTGAATGTCTGTCCTCTATGGCAGAAACTGAAATATTGGAAAGTTTAAGGTCAGACAGGGCAAATGTGGATGCTAAAGACAGTATAGGAGGCGATTGGTAGTGGGGGTAGAAAGGCGGAGATCAGAGTCTAAAAGAGAAATATTTAACAAACAAAAGATGAAGCTTATTTGTTGATGTTAAAGTATATGGTAATATCTTTGACTTGACTTATATCCACTGCATTCCGTCAGTTCTGTACACAGTAAATATTTGCAGTGATCAAATGTAAACTTTTAAAAGTAACAAATAAAAATATATACCCAAATTTAACTTTACAAAATAGTTAATAGAAAGTCTCTTGAATGTTTATAGCAGAAAATAATGACAAATATCTGGGATGATGATGACTCTATTAATTTTGCTGATTTGATCATTGCACATTGTACTCATGTACTGAAAAATCACACAGCACTCAGCAAGTATGTATGATTATTACATGATAATTATTTTTTAATACAGAGAGTGAGATACTGGCTTTTAAATTTCAACTTATGAACGCATAGGGTATATCATATGTTACATAAAGATCAAGATGGGTCATTAAAATGAGACATAGAATGAGGTTTCAGAAATGGAAGGGGAATCTGGTAAAATTAGGAATGAGTGGATCATCAGCAATGAAGTATTAATCTTTTGCATGTTTTATCTTTTTATTGTTCTTTATTTATTGGTCTTACCAATGTGTACCTTTACTCAGACCCACTGTTTCTGTGTGCTTGGACAAGCATGCTATGTACTTTTGTCTCAAGAGTCTCAATTTATCTCCCCTGTTCCTTTTCAATAATTTGTCTCATGTTCTTAGAAGTGAAGACACTTGCTTATTACGAGAGTGTTTGTTTGGCTCTGTATGAAAATTCTTTGGCAGGAGAACACATGCCTGATTTTAAAATAATGACCAACATTATGACACTAAAAAGATGCACAGAAAAATATAAAATATGGTATTCAGACATTACCACAAGTAAATAACTCAGAGATAAAAGTTACCTCAAATGTAACAATATTCCTATTGAATCAGCACTGAAGCAGAAGACAAAAGTCCCTGTAAATAAGAATAAGAAATTCTTATTCCATGAGACAAAATTATTTTATTTTTGTATTTTATTTTATTGTAATTTGTCCTCCTTTTTGGAAGAGGAAGGACAGGTTTTCTTCCTCCAAGAGTACCAATTTGATCACTCCCGTGAACCTCACTTAACAAACAAAACAGGACTCAGAACTGGTTTTGTAAAGTATTTTAATGACTGTTGTTTCCTGAAATTAACAGTACTAAATCACACCAAGCAAGAGAAGACATGTCTCATTTTACATTTATGAATAATAATATCCCTCACACACTGACAAAATCTTAGATGGCACTCCTAGTGCCCTTGTTCTTCACAAACATGATGTTTGTGCAACTGGTATAGTTAGTTCTAGAAAGTCCATTTGGTTTCTAAAACACCCTCAAGGTTTTGTGCTTACTTTTATTTTCTGAGTCCCTAAATTTGCAAGTAAAAAATCCCTGGCCAAATAATTTTAAAAGTGTATTTTATTTATGATAGAGAACTTGTATGTGCACACAAATTAAAGAGAGATGCACCATTGACAGTGTCTCAGCACATAGCAGTCCCTGTTCCTCAGCTCTCCCGCTTCTCAGAAAATTGGACTCGTGAATGAACCCAGCATATTTTCAAAATGACCTAAGGATCCAAACTTGTGATTGCCCATGTGGATTCTAGCACTGCAGCTCAATATGCTTATTGTCTCAACAGACTGAGCCAAGATTTCATTTGTGTGTGTGTGTGCCAAAATAAACATGTACTTTACATCCCCTTTTCCACAAACTTTTTGAAGTACCTCCTTACGTGTCCCTTTTGTATTAGCCTCATTTTGTTCCTGAACTTCTCTTCCTCACTTGTCTCCACAATAGTTAGCATACATTATTTCACACACCATTTGCCCACAAAGCAAATAAAATGATAGCTTTGTCCATGCATGAGCCACTGGTACACAAGGAGCCAAGACCTGTGTTTTTCTAGTTTAAGTTGATTTTTAAAAAGGCTTATGTTCACAGAAGTTAAGACCACTGTAGATGAGACTCCAGAAGAATTTGGAAGTAATGTTATGAGAGTTCTTGGTTCGAGAGTTGTGGGCTCCTAGTTCATTCAGCTAAATTAAATGTATGCTTAGGAGAAAGTCAGAGAGCCTATTTTCTTTTTTTAAAAAAAAATTTGCCAACGGGCATTTTTGCTCAGGAGAGATACACTGAGAAAGAGAGGGAATGTAAAAATGCACCTGCCATGGGGGATGGTCATAGCACGATACTTTCTCCATCTCTCCCTAGTTTTGATATTCTGAGCATATATGCACATGTTTGTTTCTCAATCTACCAGGTCTGAGACTAAAACTGAGTGATCAGCTATGTGAGTTCCAGCTGTCTTAATCCTCATGCCATGGGATGGCATAAAGAGATTGTTTTCTACCAATATTTTAAATAATCAAATTTGAAGACTGTATAGGACACTAGAGATGAAGAAAAATGAATCAGAGAAAAGGAACTTGCTCATAGTAGATGGATTATAAAATCTGAGTGAGGTCTTTTTAGACTAAATTTAATGTTGACTCTGCTTTATATGCTAGAAAAGCACACATCTCCAGAGAAATGCAGGGGTATCAAAGAGTCATTTCCAAGTTTGTCAATAATTGTCTTCAGATTCTGCAGAGGTACTTCCAATATGAAGGTACATTCTGACAGGTAGCACTCTGAGTCGTCTACCCATTCTTCAGATAGAAAAGCTCCCATTTTTAAAATGTTATTATTAATGCCAGCTTTTATACTTTCCTAGTGCCACTGTAACAAAGAACCACATTATGGTAGGGTAAAACAACATAATTTATTGTCTCACACTTCTGGTGGTAATAAAGCCAGAATCAATATTTCAGCAGAGCCATGTCCCCTCTGAAACATGTAGGCGAGAATTTTCTACCTTGTCTATTTTTAGCTTTTGGTGGTTTTCTCTCAATCATTGGCATTATTTGACTAGGTGTGTCACAATTGATGTCTTTATGTGGCATTCTGCCTGTGTCTATTTACATTTATATTTTACTCTCCATATCTAACTCTATGGCAAAATTTTCATTTTTTAGACCAAATAGTAATGGATTAGAGAATTTTTTTATGGTCTCATTATAACTTGATCACTTCTTTAAAGATAGTATCAAGGGAAATTGCAGGCCTCTTAAGCAGACATCTTGATCTAAAGCCACCTGACCAGCCAGGGATCAGAAGGCAGAAATAAGCCAGCGCCAAAACTCCAAACCTCACTTTGTTGTTTCAGAGCTAGAAGTCTCCACCCTCACAGGACTAAACAAGTCTGGGTGTATAGTAGCAAGACATCTGAACATCGTGGGACTCTAGAGGAATAGTCTCCCCCTACTGAACCACCAGCAAAAAGGAAGAAACTCCTCTTTATAAATCTATACTTAAAACTATTTCTGGTAATAACACATTGGAAACCACAGCAGACTAAAGAAACTGGCACAGAAGTAATTCACAACAAAGAGAAGGTACATGATCTCAAATCTACAGAAACCTACTCTAACAGATTAACAAAAGTGATTACATCACCAAGTGACTAAAAATTGCAGAACAACCTCAAGCATGAGAAAATCAAGAAATATGTTCCCAGCAAGTGAATACTGTAACTCTTTTCCAACTATGTCAAAAACAGAGGAAATTATCAAACTGTCAGAAAAATAATTCAGAATATTCTTGGTAACAAAAATCAGTGAGATGCAAGAGACAATGAGCTGGAGGAGATGAGAAAATACTTTCATAACTTGAAGGAGGAAATAGACAAACAAAGAAGGAGGAAAAGAATCAAACAAAACTTCAAGAAATACAGTTTGTAATGCAGGAAATCAAAACCTCCCTAGAAAGGATTAATAACATATTAGACCACGCAAAAGATAGAATCTCTGATCTGGAAGACAAGACTTCTGACTTAGGGAAAACCACCAAAAAGAATGAAAAAATAACAAAAAAAAAAAAAAAAGAGGATAACATACAAGAAATACTAGACACTGCAGGGACATGTTCGGAGAGAGGCCCTGAGAATGCGGGGACATTCCCTTAGCAAACACCACCTGTCCCTTTGGGCTATGGAAAAACCTTGCTTGTCCTTTCTTTGACCCTTGCTACAGGAAGAGCAAAGGGTGGAAATTGCTAGGGACTTTCCAACAGACACATCTGATGGAATTCAGGAGATATCTTGACCCCAATTTGCAATGTTTAACCCCTGCTCTGCCTCTGTAAGATTATTTAGCCTAGTCTGGGTGTGGTGATGCGCACCCTATGGTGAGATTCTTTAGCTTATGTATCCTCCTCACACCTACAGCTAGGCTTCTCTCCATTAGAAGATTAATGGGATTTCTCCTTGATGTGATTATCACCAAGGGATACACCTGGCCCAGTATGCCTAAGCACTTATAGATTTCTTACCCATTTCTTATTGTCTGTAACACATCAATATATCTATGGAATGTCAGGAAATACACATATGTAATGTCACTTTGCCCTATAAATAAAGGTGCCCAGTTAGTCTGGGCAGTACAAGTTGCTTTGGCTACTTAGGCTCAGGCTGCCTGTGTCCACTGCTACTTTGTTTCCTTATCTATTTCTTTCTGTTTCCCCTTAGATAGAGCCAAGCCCAAGGTGGAGGCCAACAAGACACCATTAAACACCCAAATATCCAAATAATAAGTATTCTGGAAGGCAAAGCATCAGAAAACAGTATAAAATATTTAATTCATAAAACATTCCAGAAATCTTCATAACTCTAGAGAAGCATCAAGACATCCAGACCCAAGAGATACAAAGAATCCCAAACAGAATCAACATGAAAATATCCTCTTTACTGTACATAATAGACAATATGGTAAAATCATAGACAAAGACAGGATTCTAAAAATGGCAATATAAAAGTGGCAAGTCACTGACAAGGGTTATCCTACTAGGCTAATATCAGACCTCTAAACTGAAACAATTCAGGCAAGAAAAGGATAAAATAAACATTCAAAATACTAAAAGAAAACAATTTTAACCAAGATTGATATAACCATCAAGGTGAATCTTCAAATGGGAAGACAAAAATAAAAACATTCTAAGATAAACAAAAAATAAAATAATTTACAAACACTTGACCTACTCTTCAATAAGTACTAATGGGAATATTATCTCAGGAAAACTGAAGAGATGAACAGAAATAAGAGAACAAAAAAACAACCAAGAACATAACTGGCAAAATGACAGAGACAAGTCAGTAAATATAAATAATAATATTAAATGCTAATGGATTAAATTTTGCAATCAAGAGACAAATACTGGGGCCCAGCAGTTAGCATAATGGCTATGTTGCTAGACTCCCATGTAGTCGACCATGGTTTGAGTCCCAGACCCGTGGCTTGAACTCAAACCATGCACGTGTGCATGCATGCCCAAGATTCTGAGAGGATAATGGAGGAGAAGGGATTGTGGCATGGCCATCCCCCCCTGGGGTGATTTCTCACTTTCTGTCTCTGTCTCTCTCTGTCTTTCTGGCGAGTGCACATGTCCTATAGCAAAAACCTCTTAAAAACAAACAAACAAACAAAAACAGACTAGCTGAATGGATAGAAAAATAAAAACTCAGACTCTCCTTTCCTGTCAACAGGCGCAAGGTCCAACTACAGGCCTCTGGCCAGCAAGGGAAATTGAGGGAGGGTCACTTCTGACCCCCACCCCACTTCTAGACTCCCCAGCCGAAGGTTCCACCTCCTAGGTAGGTAGAGAGAATTTTCACTAGCTGAATGGATAGAAAAATAAAAACTCAGACTCTCCTTTCCTGTCAACAGGCGCAAGGTCCAACTACAGGCCTCTGGCCAGCAAGGGAAATTGAGGGAGGGTCACTTCTGACCCCCACCCCACTTCTAGACTCCCCAGCCGAAGGTTCCACCTCCTAGGTAGGTAGAGAGAATTTTCCAGCAGCGGCATTTTGTCTTGAAACCCCTCTATTTTCTTGTTAATTCCTAGCTCTGTCTCTCTCCACAGACTCTCCTTTCCTGACAGTAGGTTCAAGGTCCAACTACAGGCCCTTGGCCAGCAAGGGAAATTGAGGGAGGGTCACGATGCTGGGACCATGCAGTTAACATAAGCTGAGTATGAAAGAACTGCCCCTCATACCTAAAAAGCAAGGTCTCGGCTGAGGAGAACTGTTTGCAAGGTCAACAGTTTTTTGAGTTCTGATCCTCCACTGTGTTGTTGTACTACCCTGCACTCAATTTCTCTGCCATAGGCCTTGTTGTACCACGATACTCCATAAAGGCACCCCCAGCCTTACTATATGACTTTTACAATAATCTTGAAGGAATGCGGATCCACTAAGGTGGCGGCTGCATAAGGCGGCGGCTGTGAACAGGAGTTACTCCCATTAGACTCACCCCACACTCCTGGAAAATATCAATAAAGAATGCTACATTCACTTCTCCTACTGGGGATTATATAGATAAGCATTAGAAAGGTTTAGGTTAAAGCTACTAATTGGTGAAATGATCTCAGTAGCCAGGAGGGGCTCAGGGACTCATCCACGAGGTGTTGTTACCCCAAAAACCATATGCCCAAGGGAAGATTGCCGTTCCCCAAGCCACAGCCATTGTATAGAGCAGCACATAGAGGGTCTCAAGTACACAGTAACCTTTAGGTCATTAAGCTACTCACAAGACCACATTCCTTTCCTATGTAGACTCACCCTCTTAGCTGTAGACTACCTCAGAGATAACAGGTATTTCACTTTAGTATATACTAACCTTGTCTTTACTAAACCAGACAGGATTTATTTCTAGGCTCTTGTAATTGCTGCCACCCTAGCCTGAGGCTGAAGTTCTCAAAAGCTGACCTGAGGCTAGAATTCTCAAGTCAATCTGGGACTAAAGTGATCAAGCTGGTCTGGGAATGAGGTTATTAAGATTCCTGAGAGCCATCTCATCCAAAGACCCTCCCTGGTAATCAAGATCTAAGAAGAGAATGCACCAAAAATGGACTTCCTTGTTCTAAGAATTATGACTATTTATACCTAAACAAAATAGATGTCATGTTTTATGATTATTGTTCCTATACTTTGAATGCTTTACCTTTTGGAGTAAAATCTTTCACTTACTTCCCCTCACCCATCCTACTCCTGTAAAACTCCTTCTGAAATAAATACACGTGACTCCTGGCCATCAGGGCTGCAGTCTGGAGTTTACTCTGACTATAGCTGGCTGAGAACATGCTAAAGGGCATGAGGTCTTAGTCTGATTCCTGTTCACCCGTGTCTCCTTCCTGTGCACCCACACCGACTGGAGCATGGCTTCCAGCAGTCACCTCTGACCCCCACCCCACTTCCAAACTCCCCAGCCCAAGACTCCACCTCCTAGGTAGGTAGAGAGAATTTTCCTGCAGTGGATTTTTGTCTTGAAGCTCCTCTATTTTCTAACATGCTGCACGTGACTTTTTATTTTTCTCTGTTCTCTTTCATTTCGCTTGGCCAGGGACCAGCCTCGGCGGGGGTGGGTTGGCTCAAGAGGCGACACTGGAAAGTAAGACTAAGGTCTCGGTGCCTTTTCATGCATGTTCTCAGCCGGACACCCCCATAGATTGCTCTCTGAGGAGTGACAACTGCTAGGAATCATCGTGCCTTTTTATTGAAAATGTGATACATGCAAGTAAATGGGAGAGGGGCTACATGTTCTAATTATCAATTCATAAAGTTTTAACAATAGAAACCATTCAGGGTTTGATTAAGGGCAGGTCTATTAATCATCGATACAGTTCAACAATTGTTTGATTGATGAAAGCAGGTTCCTGGTAACTTCAAGCAGTGCAGTTTCAGGAAACAATTTCAGCAAACAGAGTTAACTATCAGCCGATGTTCAGCAGCAGCTGTCTTAAGGATACTGAAAGAAAATCTCAAGCATAGATATTAGTTTTTATGGATTTTCATAAAGAATGATACTTATATAATTCTATAGGGATCTAAAAACTTAAGGAATCCTAACATATTTACACATCCTGAAGGAGCGATATTATTATTCACTTGGTGAGGGCGGGGACAGTTTTTTCAACTGGTGGTAAAGTGACTAATAAGTTAATGAAAAACTTTAAAATGGGTTTATGATGTTGTGGATACACTTGCATAGTCCATGGCACCACTGTTGTGTATTTGGTTAGAACATTAGTTACCATGGCACAAGAGTGTCCTGGGCCAGTTTCAGCCTAGTCCTATTGTAGGTAAAAAGGTTATTTATATAAAATGTGTCTTGAAGCACATTCCAAAGATCAAGAAGAACTTAGCACACCCTTTATTGTGCCCAATGAAGTGCTGTAATTAACAGTAAGTGGTCAGGGTAAAGGGGAGTGGTCGGGGGACTTTTCGGGAAATCTTACCACACACTCAAAATGTATGAGGGAGCTATGTAATTCTTTTATAGTAATATATCGGGGAGTCAGAGGGGGGTCACTTCCCAGCAAGGCTATCACAGTCCCGGAGCGAATAGCAAGCGGCCTTGCCAACATGCCGAGCATTATTCCAAGGTTGGGGAGCGTACAGTAGTGGCCTTGCCAATGTACTGAAGCAACCGGAAGCTGTGCTCAAAGGTCAAAGGGCTCAGACGGGTCCTGGAGCCTCCATCGCTTCATATTATCCTCTCCTCCTCATTTTTTCCCTGCCTGCCAGAGGGACTAGACAGCTCTAGAATCAGATATCTGAAATTCCCTAGTAAAGTAAGTGTCTCTGAGATTCTCTCTCATACTGATCCACCTGTGAGAACAGAGATACTGCTTTTTAGATAGCTCAGAGTAGTTCTCCTCTTGAGATCACATTGGTAAAAACAACAGAGTAGAGACTTCAGAAAACATCTATTCCCAGCCAAAAGGAAACACTCTTACTCCAAGTGGGAGAAACATTCCCCCAAGAGGTTTTCAAGAGGGAATACATCTTCCAATGGCTAGAAGTAGAAAAAGAGTCTTAGGTCTGAATAAACAAGGGAATATGTCTCCAACAAATGAAAACGCCACTCCATGTCTCATAAATATGGAGGACATTACCAAAATGACAGAGACAGAATTTCGAACATTCATGGTGACCAAATTCTGTGAATTGGAACAGAAAAGAGAAAACAAACTGCAGGAAATTAGGAATTCCTTCCAGGATATGAAAGAAGAAATGGATACCCTCAGAAAGAATCAGGTGGAACTATTAGAGATAAAGTGTATAATACAGAAAATCAAAAACTCTCTGGAAAGTATTAAGAACCGATTATACCATGCTGAAGATCGAATCTCTGATGTAGAAGATAAAACCTCTGATCTAGAAAAAAAAACACCAAAAAGAAAGAAAATAACTAAAGAACATGAGGATAATATAAGAGAAATACTAGAATCCATTAGACGCCCAAACATCAGAATAATTGGCATCTCAGAAGGTAAAGAAACTAATAGTGGAATGGAAAATATATTCCATGAAATCCTGGAAGAAAATTTCTCAAGTCTAGAGAGGCACTCAACCATCCAGCCCCAAGTAATATGAAGTAGCCCAAATAGAATCAACCCCAGAAGATCTTCCCCAAGGCACATCTTAGCCAGGCTGTCTAACACCACAGATAAGGACATGATACTAAAACTGGCAAGAGAGAAATGAGAAGTAACTTACAAATGTCATCCCATCAGACTAACACCGGACCTCTCATCTGAAACAATGCAAGCAAGAAAAGAATGGGAAGACGTATTGAAAGTCTTAAGGGAGAAACAATTTCAGCTGAGACTATTATATTCTGCAAGATTATCCTTTATATGGGAAAAAAAAAGATTAAAATATTCTCAGACAAAGAAACCCTGAAGGAATTCGCCAACACCAGACCAGCTCTTCAAGAAACCCTGAAGAAAGTTCTGTTCCAGGAAAACTAAAGAATAAACAGACAGGAACAAAGAAGTAACAGGCAACTAAGACAATGGCCAACTTAAATATTGGTGCAGATCCTGTAACATCAATAATAACATTAAATGTTAATGGTTTAAATTCTCCAATCAAGAGACACAGACTGGCTGAATGGATAAAACAA